>NC_085880.1:48286996-48304496 GCF_034702125.1 Engraulis encrasicolus | reverse complement strand
TGTTTACTAGTTGTCTGCTGATGTTGCCGAAGCTTTTGGATGTTTTGGGAATAAATAAAGATGTTTCATTTTTTTAAATGTAAACAAACACCTGCCCCCATTACAATGACCAGGATCTCGGAAAAGGCTGAGAAAAAAAATAAAGTCTCAGGTACTGACTAGTCCAGTTTGGTGTGAGCAGTGTTGCCAGATTGGCCTGTTTCCCGCCCAATTGGGATGGCCATCTGCGGGTAAAAATTGTATTTTGCAGGAAAACCCGCCCAATTTTTCCCATAGAAATCAATAGAATTGGGCGGGATTTAGTGCTTCCAGGTGGGTTTTGATTATTTATTGTCCTGGAAATCGTCAGCCTCATCTGGCAACATTACAACTGCATGTTGAACTTGGCTGAACTTATCCTTTAAGGTTTAAAACCTGTTCCAATCCTGCTCAGCAGGTCTTCCCTGTTCCTCCTACCAGAGCTGGCCAAAGCACTGAGTGCATTCCAATATGCGACCTTGCCTCCTCCACTTGTGCTTGTTTCCTCGTACCAGGAAGTAATATGTCATGATGACATCACTGACAACAGCATTATATTTCAATATCTTGCAAAAGCTCAATTGTAAAGCCTTCTTCTGATTTGCAATTGGGATGGTTAATGAAAAACAGTCCCTCAAAAGTTGTTGTGGCTAGGCTATCGTTTTCTCCACGGAGGAGGGGCCAGGAGTTGTGGCGAGGAGACAAGCACAAGTGGAGGAGGCAAGGCTGCATATTGGGATGCACTCTCTGTAAACAGAGGAGGAAAAAATAAAACACAAGTTACTTCTCTGAGCAGCTGGTCTATAGAGTGTTTCTCAATGTAGGGCGCTACAGCCCCCCAAGGGGCATTGGGGAGACTTAGGGGGGGCGTAGAGAAGGATACTGTGTGTGTGTGTGTGTGTGTGTGTGTGTGTGTGTGTGTGTGTGTGTGTGTGTGTGTGGTGTGTGTGTGTGTGTGTGTGTGTGTGTGTGTGTGTGTGTGTGTGTGTGTGTGTGTGTGTTGGAGGGGGGGGGGGGGGGGGGGGGGGGGTTAGTTAGGGCATTAGTCTTATGTCTTAGTCTTATTAGGCTTATGATGAGGTCTGGGGGGTGTTGGCAGGCTTATGATGAGGTCTGGGGGGCGTTGGCAGGCGTATGATGAGGTCTGGGGGGTGTTGGCAGGCTTATGATGAGGTCTGGGGGGCGTTGGCAGGCTTATGATGAGGGCAAGGGGGTGTTTGTTCAAAAAAAGGTTGAGAACCACTGCTCTACAGTAGGGAGATGTGCCTGATTCTGTGCTGGTTATATCACATTTGGGGGGTTTCTTTTCCCAGTAACTATCCACCTCATTGGGTTTAACCCCTTAGCACAGCGCCTATATTATAACCTTACTGTCACCAAAATTGTAATGGCTATGTCTTAATCTGTTACTTATTAAGGCTCTTGGTAATATCATGTCCATTCCAACCAGGAAATTGCAAATTGAGAGTTGAAAATGCCTCATATCTGTTGACCTGTGCTTTGACTATTGTAATATTCGGTCATTCGTGCATGCACATGCACATGAACGTGTGTGTGTGTGTGTGTGTGTGTGTGTGTGTGTGTGTTGCAGGAGAATTCCTCTGGACTCCATTCCGGAGGATGAGGCGGAGTGTGCAGCCTGGCTTCATAAACTCTACCAGGAGAAGGTGACGCACGCGCACACACACACACACACACACCTCTTCGTGGGGTCCTCCCATTGACTTAAATAGTAACCCTAACAGTAACCTCCCTCTAACCTAATAGTGTGTGTGAGTGTGCGCGTGTGTGTGTGTGTGCACGGCTGTGCGTGCATGCTTTCTTGCTTAACTTAACTGTCTTCTCTCTGACCATATGAAGTGTGTGTGTGCTCGTTGGCTAACTTCCCTCTAACCGAACTCTGTGTGTGTGTGTGTGTGTGTGTGTGTGTGTGTGTGTGTGTGTGTGTGTCTGCCTGCTCCTCCTCCAGGACTCGTTCCAGGAGCACTATGTCCAGTCGGGTCGGTTCCCGGGCCCGGTGCTGAGTCCTCCGCGTCGCTGCTGGTCCCTCCTCAACTGGATCCTGTGGGCGGGGCTAGTGCTGGGGCCCCTCCTACTGCTGCTGCTGAGACTGCTGCAGTCCGGATCCACACTCACCATAGTGACCACTCTGGCCATATGTATTGCAGGTACACACACACACACACACACACACACACACACACACACACACACACACACACACACACACACACACACACATACGCACACAGCTTCCACCCTCAGCAGCCTGGCCGCCTGCCTCACCTTCCATACTATACTGCATCCATATACTTTACTGCAACCATATATACCTGGAAACCATCACCATCATCCATCACTAGTTTCTAGAGCTGATGTGTGTAATGCAATGTAAAGTAACGTAACGTAACGTAATGTGTGTTTCCCTCCTCTCCTCTCCTGAGTTTCTGGAGCTGATGTGTGTAATGCAATGTAAAGTAATGTAACGTAACGTAACGTAATGCGTGTTTCCCTCCTCTCCTCTCCTCTTAGTTTCTGGAGCTGATGTGTGTAATGTAATGTAACGTAACGTAACGTAACGCAATGTGTGTTCCCCTCCTCTCCTCTTAGTTTCTGATGTGCGTGTGTGTGTGTGTGTGTGTGTTTCTCTCCTCTTAGTTTCTGGAGCTGTGCACTGGATGATCGGCCAGACGGAGATCAAGAAGTCGTCTGGTTACGGGAATAAGGAAGCACCAGCCAATAACAACTGAGGAGACGACCGACAGCCTGGCGACAACCAATGACAGAGGAGATGACGGCTTGACGACAACAAATGAGAACGGAGACACAGTCTGACGTCAACGAATGAGAGACAATTACCAAGAGAGGCCTTGCCATACAACCAATGAAAAGCCATAGCCATTAGAGAACTCACCAAACAGCCAGATGATGACCTAAACAGAACTCACAAACGCGATGAGCAGGAGAGGGGTTGGCAAACTAGCTCAAACAGCCAATAAAATACAATTACCAACCAAGAGATTACTCGATGAGAAGTCATGTAGAGGACTTACCAAGGGCTCAGTCAGAGAGAGTAGAGAGAGAGAGGTTCCATTGGCCCATTGTTTCCGGGTTCTATTATTGCAAGGGGGAGGGGGGGGAAATCCCCCTTTAGGCAGACCTAAGGACTGTTCTATTCAATGCTAGGAGTATTATGACACGCCCCTTTAGGCAGACCGGAACCTGGTCATGTTAGGTGCCCATAGCAACCTATTACAATGGCATATCTCTATATACTTAAAGAATCTCTGGTATAGTATAGTACAGTATGTCAGGAGCACACCATTCACTCTCCCCTACAAGTGCTCAGGAACTAAAGCTGTGACATTACCAAGTGCTCAGGCAGCTATGACATCACCAAGGAACTATGACATCACCAATTGAAGCCCTGAGACGAAGAACCATACAAGTCCACATTTTCAAATTTTGAACACATAGACCTATGTTTTTTTTAATTTGCAGTTTGAACATTACTATTTTATTCAGATTTATTTTTCTTGAAGTCAGAAAACGAAAGCTTCTTAATTATAATAAAATAAGATTTTTTAATGTCAATGTTAATAATCAAATGTTGCCAGGTATTTACAATTCTGGACGTTTACAATTTTTTTTTTGACTTGTATGGTTCTTCGTCTCAGGGTTTCAATTGCTCAGTAACTAAGTTAAGTGCTCAATAAACAAAGAAGTTCAACATATGCAAACTAGAAATGCACCCAGATTGCAGACCTTTGCCAAGGAAGTTTGATAGGCAATTTTTTATGTTACACCCTATTCTCATTTTAAGTCTTTCTGCCTTCTTTTTGTAGAGTTAGAAACTTGAATGTCAAAATTCGCCCTGTCCCACCATTCACTTTGCGGTCACTAGGGGGCGTCTAGATTTCAAGGCCAGCAATGGAGAAGAATATATTTTTTTAAATCCTGGTTCAGGGGTCAGTTTCTCGATTCTTGTCGTTGCTTACCGTCTTAAGACCGTCTTACCATTCCCTTGGATTTAGTGGTGAGCGTCGCTGTGGAGAGAGAGTTGAGTCGCTCTTACGAAGGACGTTGCAAAGATGGTCGTTAGCAAAGACGTTTCGAGATACGGACCCCTGGTCCGGATCACCGCCAAAATGTAATCACTTGTTCCTTTGGTCATTTCCAACAACTCCACAAAGTTTCATCCAAATCTGTGCATAACTTTTTGAGTTATCCTGCTGACAAACAGACAACCCAACGCGACCAAAAACCTAACCTCCTTGGCGGAGGTAAAAGACAAACCCAGCTCAGGACACTGCCGAAAGTCAGATGCTCATTTCAGAATAAAAGAAAGTCACTAAAACGTTGTGATGTTTTATACAAAATTGTTCTTTTTATTTATTTATTAATATTGTTTTGTACAATGCAAATCCGGAGGGGCAGCAGCTGAGGACCAGAAGTGTTTACTGATGCTCGTTTGGGAACATACCGTACGCTCTTATTTTGAAACGTACGGTAGGCTCTTATTTTGAAACGTACAGTACGTTACGTTCTGTCTGTCGGTCTGTGGATGAAGAAGAGAGCAGCTAGAGAGAGGAGAGAAGAGGAGAAGAGAGAGATGCATCCTTTTCTTTTCTTATTTACTCTCCTCCACCTCCTCTCATGTCATTTGGCTTGGGGTTTGCTCCAGGGACCTGTGGGCTACCCAGGGGTGAGTTTCTCAAAAGAGAAGTTATTTGCCTGTTAGCAACTTCGGTAATTGCCAATGGGAAAATGCATTGAAAATAACAAAGTAGCTAATGTAGTAAGCAACTTTGGTTTTGGGAAATCCACCCCAGGTGAGGTGTGGTGTGTCCTACTGGGTCCACCTGGGAGAGGAGAGCACAGGTGAGCCCAGTACCTGGGCCATCAGCAGCTCCGCCTGGGTTGTATACCAAGACAGTGGGTGCATCCCAATATGTGACCTTGCCTCCTCCACTTGCCTCCTCCACTTGCTTCTCATCATGATGACATCACTGACAACAGCATTATATTTCAATATCTTGCAAAAGCTCAATTGTAGAGTCTTTTTCTCATTTGCAGTTGGGATGGTGAATGAAAAACAGTCCCTCAAACGTTGTTGTGGCGAGCCTGACAGCTGGGAAACTTTATCGTTTTCTCCACGGAGGAGGGGCCAGGAGGCGGGACGAGGAGACAAGCACAAGTGGAGGAGGCAAGGACACATATTGGGATGCACCCCCTGTATCATGCAGAAAACCAGGCTGATGGATACAGTGGAGGAGCTCTTCTATTAGATGATTTACCTCTTAATTCAACCTGGTTCACTCCTGAACCAGCTTTTTAAGTATAGGCCCCCCAGGGCACAGCTGAGTACCTGTGCCATCAAGTGGTTCCACTTGGGGAGTATACCAAGAAGCTCCACACCCTTTACCTGGGAGAATAAGCAGGCTTCAGCCAGTCCTCTTCACAGGCCTTAAATACAACATGTTTACAGTGGGCTCTGCATGGCAAGGCAACCAAAGAAAAAAAATAACCAAAAACAAAAACAAAATAATAAAATTAAAAGAATGAAAAGTCCAATAAAAGCATTTTCTTTTCCCCCTTCCATTATTTGCGTTCCTTATGTTGCCGGGGTGGGCTGGTCTGTCGGGTGATGGTTAGTTGGATATGACATCACAATAGGCCACGCCCCTTACCAGGGTTCTAGAACTCTAGAACTGAGCTGCATTCTAGAATTCTTCTTTTGAGCTGCATTCTAGAACTCCACTTGTGAGCTGCATGCTTACTGCTCATCCCACTTCCCTCCATAATTTACATCTTTCTCTCCTCCAACCCCTGCTTTCCTCACCCCAAATGGGGACACAGCTTTCCTCAAAGTGCCATCAACTGTTGTTCTCGTTAAAAAAAAACAAAAAAAAAACACAAAAAGGAAAACAAAATGGAAAAAAACAAAAAAAAACAAAAGGCCTTCTTGCTGTCCGCACTCCAAAAGAACTCGGAACACCACTGAGGAGAGGCGTGGCTAATGGTAACCATAGTAACCTACAGTAAGCTTTACAATATTATTCTTTATACAAGGAATCCTCGTCCTTTTAATTCTGACATTATGTACAATACACATCCCTTCCCATTTGAATTCAGCCGACCCCCAAACCCCAGAGTTGTGGAAAGCAGAGAGGACAAGTACTCTTCCAGGTGTAATTACATCATAGCATTAGTAGCATAATATTACAACATTAATGGTATGATATTACATACACAATGTAATATCATACCACTGGTGTTGTAATTAGATCTAGAAGAGTATTTGTACTTCTGCTTTCTACAACCCCTCCCCTCCCCTCCCCCGACCCCTAAAATTCGCTCCTCTGGAGATTAAGAGTCACTTTTCCAGTCCATGTGTGGCACAGCGGGCCTGTGTGTGTGTGTGTGTGTGTGTGTGTGTGTGTGTGTGTGTGTGTGTGTGTGTGTGTGTGTGTGTGTGTGTGTGTGTGTGTGTGTGTGTCACAGCGGGCCTCTGAAATATAGAGCATTTACTGTTCCTTTGTCTGCTATCGTCATCGTCATCATCCTCTTCCTCTTTCTCTCCACCATGGGTTATCGTCTTCCTCCTCATGTCCTGCGAGAGAGTGTGAGTGTGTGTGTGTGTGTGTGTGTGTGTGTGTGTGTGTGTGTGTTGGACAGTAGTGCTACACATCAAGTTCATCGCTTGTTGTTCCACCTTTACTCTTCATCCGTGCAAACCTGTAAACACACACACACACACATACGCACACAGACACGCACACACACAGTAATTAGTTAGGCATATGACACTTAACCCGGTTGTCTAGCAGGGCGGAGGCGGTGCCTCTGTTTGTGTGTGTCTGTGTGTGTGTGTCCCTCACCTTGACGAAGGGGTGGTCTAACGGTAGGGACACATACACGCGAATTTGCGAACTTTGCCATTCATTCCTATGAGAGAGGCGATGGCAAGCGAAAGCAAGCGAACAGGAGCGAAGCGAAGCGAAATTATTAAAGAAAGTTTAATGTTATTCAAATGAGGAGCGAATTCGCCTGCCGCGGCCCAATCAAATCAACAACATAACTGTTCCATTCCATTTGATTCGCTGCGACGACCTGATGACGGTTGAATTTCGCCTCTCTTCACTTCGCTTGCTTCGCCTCCTATGTGTCCCTACCGTAAGAGGGCGGAGGCGGTGCCCCTGTGTGTGTGTGTGTGTGTGTGTGTGTGTGTGTGTGTGTGTGTGTGTGTGTGTGTGTGTGTGTGTGTGTGTGTGTGTGTGTGTGTGTGTGTGTGTGTGCGTCTCCCTCACCTTGACGAAAGGGTGGTCTAGCAGTGCGGAGGCGGTGCCTCTGCGTTTGGGTTCGCTCTCCAGGCAGCGCGACAGGAAGTCCTTGCCCTCCGTGCTCAACTTCTCCGGGATGGGCGGCTTGTGGCCCATGCCAACCTTGTACATGATCTGGAAATTATGCTCGTACTCATGCCAGGGCCTCTGGAGGGGGGAAGGGAGAGAGAGAGAGAGAGAGAGAGGAGGGGGAGAGAGAGGAGGGGAAGAGAGAGGGAGAGAGAGAGAGAATCATTAGAATAGATGTGCAATTCTTGTGGCCCATGCCAACCTTATACATGATCTGGAAATTATGCTCGTACTCATGCCAGGGCCTCTGGAGAGGGGGAGAGAGGAAGGAGGGAGAAAGAGAAGAGAAGGAGAGAGAAAGAGAAAGAGAGCAAATAAGAACAAAATCAGTGCGAATCAAAATACTGTAGTGCATTTAATTTTCTTCTCAGGGGTATTTGGTCAGCATTTTAAAGGGCCGTACACACACACATCGCTGCTAGTTACTTGCTCAGCGAATGAACTCAATAGAATGTCAATGTGTTCCAGCGAGACGAGCAGGCGAGTAGGCGAGTACTGTACAAGTGATGCGATGTGGACGGATCCCGAGATGAAAATATGTTAACTTCCAGCAAGGCGAGTAAGCGAATAAACAATTGGAATGCAGAGTTCGGTACTTCTCGCCTGTTCATTGGCAGTTAAAGCTTTCAGCGAACGTTCCATGAAGGAGTGGCGAGTAGGCGAGCAAGCAAGAAGCTACGGCCCTTAAGAAGCCGCCCTGTTTTGAGTTGCAGAGGAACATGAACGTTTGCATTTGGAGAAAGTGTGCAGACAGTGACAATGCAATTACCCACCACAGCTGCCAACACAGAGTTGCTATCTATGGGGATGATGGAGAAACGCACTCCAAGTTTCACAAAGTCTGTACACACACACACACACACACACACACACACACACACACACACACACACACACACACACACACACACACACACACACACACACACACACACACACCAAGTTTCACAATCTGTCTGTGTACACACACACACACGTTTCACAACCTGTTCCACGTTCCAAAAGTCTGAGTGGCTGCTTATCTTCCCAAAATGGTGCATTAGCAGTCTTCACACACACACACACACACGCCTGCGCGCACGCACGCACGCACGCACGCACACACACACACACACACACACAGAAGTCTCTTTTTTGCTCTATTAAGGCCTGAATGGACATGTGCTGGGAGGGACGTCTTCAAATTCCTCACCAGTTTCAACTAACAACACTGTTTATCTTCAGTGAAAACATTTGGACATTTTCTTCTCCACACGTAAACCTTCAATATATATATATATGTTGTTGTTGTTGTTATTTACCTTCCCGGTGACCATCTCGATCAGTACGCATCCCAGACTCCAGATGTCGGCCGCTCGCCCGTGACCTTCGCCCTTCGCCCTCGTGATGACCTCTGGGGCCATGTAGGCTGGAGGAGGAAGAAGAGGAGAGAAGAGGAAGAAGAAGAGGAGGGGGAGGAGGAAGAGGAGGAGGATGAAAGGTGTTAACTGAGGCACTCAACGCATTTTAAACACGGTGGTTTCAGTCTTCGTACCCTACCAATTGGGACACCACTTATGGAAGGGGGACAAGAGCAAGAGAGATAGAGGAGTCAGGTAGAGAAAGAGAGACATGGAGAGAGAGGGAGAGAGAGCGAGCTTGACACTGCCTGTTACAAATGTCTGTGCTCAAAACACACACACACACACACACACACACACACACACACACACACACACAGTAAACAAAGGCGGTGGTTCGGCTATCCGCTAATATTCAAACAAGGTGCGGCCGCAGAGCCAGATAGCAGCAGAGCCAGATAGCCCAATGCTGCATTTGCATGACCAGGGCTCAGCAGCAACGGCCTCGTGCTCAAAGACAAGTCAGACGACTTTAGGAGTCAAATATTAGAACAAAGGTTAATAGTTGTCCTCTTCAATCACCATGCCTGGAGGTAAAAATTACATTATATTACATTTAGCTGATGCTTTTATCCAAAGGAACTTATTCAGTAAGTACAGGGTATTGGTTACAGTCCCTGGAGCAGTGTGGGGTTAGGTGCCTTGGTACAGGGTATTGGTTACAGTCCCTGGAGCAGTGTGGGGTTAGGTGCCTTGCTCTAGTGCATCTCAGCCATGGAATGTGGTGGGAAGAGGGAATGTTAGGATTTGAACCAGCAACCCTCTGATCTAAAGCCCATCTCCTTAACCAGTAGGACACAGCTGAATATAAAAATGCAGCTATGTTCCATGGAGGGAAATTCAAAAGTTAATTCAGTTAAGGCAAATTAAAAAGTGTCTTTCAGAGTTTTTTTTTTTAAGAAGATGAACCATTGCATCTGAAAGGTCTTCTTTGTGGCTTTAAACATGACAATATTTCCATACCCTCTAGAACTTCACCACACAGTTGACTCATTCAGACAGATGAGACCCGCTAACTCCCATAGTGATCCCACATAGAGTTCTCAACGGGTCGGGTCAGCCCGAAAAACCCGACGAGCCCTTTGGGTTCGGGCCGGGTTCGGGTCGAAAATATAAGCATATGGCTCGGGTCAGTTCGGTCCGCGGGCTCAATCTTTTCCGCCCAGTGAAAAAAAAAAACAGTTCTGCTGTTTACTGTGAATCATGGCGAATTTCCCCTTGATGGATCAGTAAAGCTAGACCTATCTATCTAAATATATGTAGGCCTGCGTAACGAAGGTCTGGCAGGCTGCTGCATGCAACCTTGCGCAGTGCTTAATTTGTAAATCACAAGGTACCAGAACGCAAAACAAACATCACATCACAGCGATGATGAGTTGGAAAGAGGTCCCGGAACGCACAGAAAAACTACATTGGCTAATTACGCAATCTAAAAACGGGAAAAAAGTTCTTAGATGCAATTTTAACGATATTGAGTCCCATGTCAGCTCATGGAACCATACTTTTGTTTCTTAATACAAGGGACGGTTGGCAATCCAATGACTATTTTAAACAACAGCCATAGTAGGCCTAGGATATTAAATGCTGTAATGACAACAACCAATATTTTTAGTTTGATCGCTAACTTTATTGCTTAGTAGTCTCAGCAAATGCAGTGCATGAAAATTATGTTTTCCCCATGAGGTGAAACGAAACCGAAGCGGTCTTCTACACAGGCTATACTAGAATGGACAGTGGCTTTCCAATTAGGTTATCCTTTCCACGTATTCACACAACGTTGGCATATGCGTATTAAACGTTAAATCCACACTTAGTTGGCGACTGTGTTGCATATAATTTGGCTAATCCGCATGTGCTGTTGCGATATGCCACTTCACTATTTAAATGGCTCGTGCACCGATGGTAAGCGAGCGGCAGCGAAGGTGCCGGTAGACTTGGCTTTTCACACTGACTGTCTGCTCGCGCTGCGGTCTGGTTGAAAATCCCCTCAGCAAATGTTTTATTTGGAGCGTGTAGGCCCTGTTTGAATGAAATATCACCTTGTCTTTGCTGTTTTCGTGCTCAAATTGACTTTTAAGCAACTGTCGGGTCTTGGGGCGCACTACATGCGGAGCGCTCGCCAGCCGAGGAAGATCTCATCCTCTCACCTAGGCTATCCGTCTTTTTTGCTACATGGCTGATCAATGCACCAACCGTAGCCCAGGTGCCACTAGAAATTAGTAGGCCTATGTCCAAAACCTTGTGTGCCGACCAAAATGTTATGAAGCTTTTAAACAATGTTTGGCACAGCCAGGCTTTCCATCTCCTCCACGCATAACAAACAAGGAGGGAGGGGCAACTTCACGTAGCCTACATTTAATCAGATACACGGGGTGGAAATGTAGTAAGCCTACATTTAGAAGTCAAAACAAAAGGTGGATAGATTGTTGTTGCCGTGAAGAGGCGGTTATTGAAATCGCACTGTGGATGATTCTGCTTAAATAGCAAGAACGTTTCCCCATTTCATATTATGTTTCTATTGTGGAAAATATCTTTTCACTAGGTTTTTAAGTGGGTTATGCAGTTTACTGCACACAAGTGCCCTTAAAGACCCACCACAACCCGTCATTCTCCATAGGATAACGTGGGGAAACTCGACCCCCGACTTCGGGCCTCGGGCCGGGTTCGGTTAGATAATTCCAGTGATGTGTCGGGTAACATCGGGCTCGGGCTTTTAAAGCCACGGGCCGGGTAGGGTCGGGTTGACATTTTCAGGCCCGTTGAGAACTCTAATCCCACACAACAAGCTAAACAGCGCCCTCTGCTGTTGGCAGGTATGTGGAACACCTCTCACATGAAGTCCCCAGGCTGCTAAGCACTTACTCACGCACAGTACACGCACGCATGCAGACACACAGACACACGCGCGCGCACACACCAGGCTGCTCATCACTTGGAGGTAAGGTTATTGTTGCGCTCTAGATGTTACGAAAAACAACTAGGTAACAAGACACAAAGGTCAAGCACAAGGAGGTTTTTTATTTTAGTCAGAGCCATCATCAGTGCTCTCTGTGCTCGCCACTTGCTCATCACTTGCCCAGGCAGATTATGCACGCATGCATACCTCATCACTTGCCCAGGCAGAGTAGAAATGGCCAAAAGGTTACAGGCAAATGCTGCAGCATGATTGGGACAGTGAGTGTGTGGGATGGTTGAATGTTGTTTTACGTGCTTAACCAATAGGTGAATATAGCAGAAACACCTCAGACTTGAGCTGAATTTGGCTATGCTCACGAGCCCAATTATCTGCAAAGTGTCGCAGTAGCCTTGAACCCCTGCCACAGGCACTCTCTGAATGCATCTCCAATATTGTAACTAGTTCTACACGGCGAACCTTTGCAGGCAGCCACAGACAACGATCGACTGATGACTGATATTTATGCATAAGTGGACCACATGGGCTGCCAATAAGTGCATTCGAATTCGCATCAACGCATGCATGCGCATGAAGACAGCAATGCACCCTGGATCAAAATGCTGCATGACGGTTAGATTTCCTGTTTAACTTCGAAATTTCGTCGACGTTGCGTTGACGAGGTGACATGTCACATGGTGTCAAATTATCGCGGGATGAATGCGGCTGCAGTCAGATCTTGCAACCTCTGCAGTTGCTTATCCCCTTCAACGCTCGTCAGCGGACTGCCTCCGAGGTCACGCGCCCATGAACTGGTTGGTCAACAACTCACTCACGTGTGTATATGGGTCTTGTCTCACACCTCTACACAAGTTTGCGCAGGTCCCCACTTCAGCTCCTCCTCACTGCCTGTCCCCCCACTCCTCACACGTGGTGTGTTGGTAGAGCAAACCGGTGCGAGCTCATTGTCTCGTTCATATTTGTGGCCGACTTTAAATGCGCTGTATTTAATAACACCCACATCGTGACAACAAGTTCTCGCTCACGTGCTTCGTCAATGTTGATCGACAGCAACACAAGTCGTATGAGGCTATTGAAATATGCTCCTTGTGGGCCTTGTTTACCCTAGCCTCCTGGGTAACTGAGTCCTGTTATACACTAGTGCTCCTGGGTAACTGAGTCCTGTTTACCCTAGTGCTCCTGGGTAACTGAGTCCTCTTCACCCTGTTCCCAGTAGCATCCTGGGTAATAGAGTCCTCTTTACCCTGTTCCCAGTAGCATCCTGGGTAACTGAGTCCTCTTTCCCCTGCCACTCCCCACTACACTGTGCCAACCGCATGGTCTCCGTCTGCCATGCCAAAGGCGTCTGGTCTCACCTGCGGTGCCCAGTGTGCTGTTGACCTCCCCTGGCATGGTCTGGGCGTTGTTCTTCAGCTTCACCGAGCAGCCGAAATCTCCCAGCTTAATGAGCCCCGACGACGTCAGGAAGATGTTTGCACCTGAGGGAGGGGAGGGAAGGGGTTAAAGATTAGCAAACGCCCTGCATGGAAATAGAATGCAGTTTATCATCAATATAGAGAGAGTAGAGTAGAGTAGAGTCGAGTAGAGTAGAGTAGAGTAGAGTAGAGTATCGTTTATTGATCCCAAGGGGAAATTAAGGTGTCAAGTAGCATACACACATAAATAAAGACATTGCTCACAAGACATGACACATATATTTACACATAAAATAATCATATATAGCTCACTGTTGCATACATTTTGCCAAGGCATCTCTCTCTCTCTCTCTCTCTCTCACACACACACACACACACACACACATAGCTCACTGTTGCATACATTTTGCCAAGGCATCTCTCTCTTCATGTAATGAAATGTTTCCACAATACATGCTGTGGAAAAGGGATGAAAATCTGTTTAACTCTTTAAAAAAAATAAAAAAAAAATAAAAAAAGTTTTCAAAACTAAGTTTGGGTTCAGCTTCTGTGGGGCGGGGCGGCCCCATTTGTCCTTTACGTGGGAAAATCAATAATAATAATAATTGTATTTGTATAGCACTGTGTCATACAAGGCATGTAACTCAAAGTGCTTAACAAATGGGAAAAAAACATCATTGTTAGAGATGGATTTAAAAGGAGAGATAGCCTATAGAGGAGAGGCAGAAATAGCAGGAAGGCAGAGGAAGAAGAAATAGACAGAGATTGTAGAGTCATAAGGTCAACGTAGGTTAGGACCAGGATTCTTAGATGCGTAAGGTCCATAGTGGCTGGGCCTATCATAAGTCATAGATAAGTCAATAGCATGGGAATAGCAATAGCATGGGAATAGCAATAGCATGGACATAGCAATAGCATGGGAATAGCAATAGCATGGACATAGCAATAGCATGGACATAGCAATAGCATGGGGATAGCAATAGCATGGGGATAGCAATAGCATGGACATAGCAATAGCATGCTAAGTATTAGCAGGGAGGGAGTATTTTGTCCTCCATTGACAATACTGGATGTTGTGACATGTCCCTACAGTTCACATGTAAACCTACACCACTGCATGCCATCGAGCCCAACAGCTCACAGAGAAGGGCTTGTGTGTTTACTGAGGGTGTGGCACTCTCCTGGTATTTGGTCTTTGGTTTCAATTTTTCAAAAAAAGGTTGCACCACCTTGCATAAAATTGCTTTTTTTTTTTTTTTTTTACTGCGCAAATGCATTTCAGCGTAAACTGAGTTGAAAAATTGGGCCAGCACCCACACAGCTTGGAGCAGGCTTCACTCTTAGTCAAAGTATTTAAGAGTTTATTTACCCTTTATCTGAGTAAATGGTCTTATTTTCCTAAATGGCACATTGTGTGTGTGGTAGCCTTGATGTCTCTATGCACTATTCCATGTGTGTGTGTGCGTGTGCGTGTGTGTGTGTGTGTGTGTGTGTGTGTGTGTGTGTGTGTGTGTGTGTGTGTGTGTATGTGTGTGTATGTGTGTGTATGTGTGTGTATGTGTGTGTTTATATATGTGCGTGTGTGTGTGTGTGTGTGTGTGTGTGTGTGTGTGTGTGTGTGTGTGTAACGTACCCTTGATGTCTCTATGCACTATTCCGTGTGTGTGTGTGTGTGTAACGCACCCTTGATGTCTCTGTGCACTATTCCGTGTACGTGTGTGTGTGTGTGTGTGTGTGTGTGACGCGCCCTTGATGTCTCTGTGCACTATTCCGTGTGTGTGTGTGTGTGTGTGTGTAACGCACCCTTGATGTCTCTGTGCACTATTCCGTGTGTGTGTGTGTGTGTGTGTAACGCACCCTTGATGTCTCTGTGCACTATTCCGTGTGTGTGTGTGTGTAACGCACCATTGATGTCTCTGTGCACTATTCCGTGTGTGTGTGTGTGTGTGTGTAACGCACCCTTGATGTCTCTGTGCACTATTCCGTGTGTGTGTGTGTGTGTGTGTGTGTGTGTGTGTGTGTGTAACGCACCCTTGATGTCTCTATGCACTATTCCGTGTGTGTGTGTGTGTGTGTGTAACGTACCCTTGATGTCTCTGTGCACTATTCCGTGTGTGTGTGTGTGTGTGTAACGTACCCTTGATGTCTCTATGCACTATTCCGTGTGTGTGTGTGTGTGTGTGTGTAACGTACCCTTGATGTCTCTGTGCACTATTCCGTGTGTGTGTGTGTGTGTGTGTGTGTGTGTGTGTGTGTGTGTGTGTGTGTGTGTGTGTGTAACGTACCCTTGATGTCTCTGTGCACTATTCCGTGTGTGTGTGTGTGTGTATGTGTGTGTGTGTGTGTAACGTACCCTTGATGTCTCTGTGCACTATTCCGTGTGTGTGTGTGTGTGTGTGTGTGTGTGTGTGTGTGTGTGTGTGTGTGTGTGTGTAACGTACCCTTGATGTCTCTGTGCACTATTCCGTGTACGTGTGTGTGTGTGTGTGTGTGTGTGTGTGTCGTACCCTTGATGTCTCTGTGCACTATTCCGTGTACGTGTGTGTGTGTGTGTGTGTGTGTGTGTGTGTCGTACCCTTGATGTCTCTGTGCACTATTCCGTGTACGTGTGTGTGTGTGTGTGTGTGTGTGTGTAACGTACCCTTGATGTCTCTGTGCACTATTCCGTGTACGTGTGTGTGTGTGTGTGTGTGTAACGTACCCTTGATGTCTCTGTGCACTATTCCGTGTACGTGTGTGTGTGTGTGTGTCGTACCCTTGATGTCTCTGTGCACTATTCCGTGTTCGTGTGTGTGTGTGTGTGTGTGTGTGTGTGTGTGTGTGTGTGTGTGTGTAACGTACCCTTGATGTCTCTGTGCACTATTCCGTGTACGTGTGTGTGTGTGTGTGTGTGTGTGTGTAACGTACCCTTGATGTCTCTGTGCACTATTCCGTGTACGTGTGTGTGTGTGTGTGTGTGTGTGTGTGTAACGCACCCTTGATGTCTCTGTGCACTATTCCGTGTTTGTGTGTGTGTGTGTGTGTGTGTGTACCCTTGATGTCTCTGTGCACTATTCCGTGTTCGTGCAGCACGTTGATGGCGGTGGTGATCTGCTTGCTGTAGAGGCGGATGACGTGCTCCTGAAGACCCAGACGAGACACTTCCTCTAACGTCCCCTCATCACAGTACTCCATGAAGATATACATCTCCTCCTGGTGGAGAGGGGGAGAATAACACATTACATATTACTATTATTATTATTACTACACTTCCTCCAGGGTGCCCTCGTCACAGTACTCCATGAAGATATACATCTCCTCCTAAGAGAGAGAGAGAGAGAGAGAGAGAGAGAGAGAGAGAGAGAGAGAGAGAGAGAGAGAGAGAGAGAGAGTGAGAGTGTGTGTGTGTGTGTGTGTGTGAGAGAAAGAGGGAGAGTGTGTGTGTGTGAGAGAGAGAGAAAGAGAGTAAGAAAGAGAAAGAGAGAGAAAATAATGTTTATACATTACTACTGCATCATGCAACACTCCCTAAAGACATCCAACATCCAACAATCGTGAACATTTCTGTATCAGTACAGGGGTGCTGGTTTGGCCGTGGCACGCTTCTTTTCCGATGCAGCACTACACGAAAGTAGTGCACTAGGTCTGGTTGCTTATTGCTCAAAGAAGTCCACTAGAGGTGCTTGATGCTTAAAGCTCTTACCCGATGCAACTCTTCACCAAAGTAGCGCACTAGGCTGGGATGCTTGAAGTATCACACTAGGTTGGTGTTCAATGTTCTTACCCGATGCAACTCTACGCCAAAGTAGTGCACTAGGTTGGTGTTTAAAGCGCTTACCCGATGCAACTCTACGCCAAAGTAGTGCACTAGGTTGGTGTTTAAAGCTCTTACCCGATGCAACTCTACGCCAAAGTAGCGCACTAGGTTGGGATGTTTGATGCCCTCAAAGATCTTCAGCTCGTCCGCCGTCTCCTTTATCGTCTTGTGGTCGTTGGGCTGGAAGCGGATCTGGACAGAACACAAACAATAGAGATTAGAGGGGCACTGTGTAGGATGGTGGCCAGAGAAGGTATTGTAACAGTACTGCTCATTGAAACTTTGCTGCCTATTGCCAAGTTTGGTCTTTTCATGAATATTGACGAAATAAACTAATTACTAGTTGGACCCAGGGCTCTACGCTTAGCTTTTTCATTAGGAGCACCTGTGCCCCTAAGTGAAAAAATTTAGGGGCACAGATAAAAATTTAGGAGCACAGTGAGTTTTTGTGACGCAGCTTCATTATTAACACACAGACAGAGAATATACTCTTTCCACACACAAATACACATTCTAGAGGGGTAGGCCTACAATTAAAATCACTT
>NC_085880.1:48271996-48281996 GCF_034702125.1 Engraulis encrasicolus | reverse complement strand
GAGAGAGAGGGAGAGAGAGAGAGAGAGAAAGAGAAAGAGAGAGAGGGAGAGAGGGAGGTAGAGAGAGAGAGAGAGAGAGAGAGAGAGAGAGAGAGCGAGAGAGAGAGGAGCCACTCTAACAGATCACCACTAGCGTAATTAGCACTCATTGCAGAGGTGAACTACAGGGCCACACTGTTAGCAGTTAGCGGTTAGCACATGTGAGGGAGAGTGTGTGTGAGAGTGTGAGTCATTGCAAGTGATCACAATAATAAACACGTCTGACTCATGCAGCCTTTCACACGGACGAGGGTGTGGGGAGACGTACACCTATGTGCATCTGTGTACAGGTGTGGGGGGCGTACACCTATGTGCATCTGTGTACAGGTGTGGGGGGCTCGTACACCTATGTGCATCTGTGTACAGGTGCATCTGTGTACAGTGAGCTATGATGGTGATGATGCTCTCTCCTCTTCTCTCTCTCTTCATAATTCAAACTTTTTTAGGGACTTTTTATGCCTTTTTTAGATAGGACAATTTGAGATGGTGAGTCCCCGGCATAGCATAGCAGAGCAGTGCAGTGCAGTGCAGTGCCCTACCGTTTGAGCCCGGCCGGGTCCCTCTTCTCTCTCTTAGTGCTCTATTCTCTACTGTGCTCTGCTCTGCTCTCAGGCATGGTGGGATGGGCGCTAGCTGGTGTGTGGCAGCAGGACTTAACACTAGAGGCCGCAACGCTGCTGTATCACCCTATTGAACCCTTCATGGGGAGTCAAGTACCGGTAAGTGCTGAGCACTGCCTCCAGGGGCTGGGGTGGGCTAGCCTGGCTCTCACGCAGACCCTTCGTGCATTTCCGCTCAACTTCGTGAGCTTGCGCGAGGGTCTGGAAATCTTAGACGAGTCCAAATGGAATCAGAAATTTTACAGCCTGTCCAATCAGAATCGCGGGGCGGGATATATACAAGTCAGTGTTTGAAGTAGTACTGATTCAAAAAAAGCCACGTGAATTCTCCAATCAGGTTCGAGCTGTTTTGAACACACCCACGCCTGTCCAGAGCTAAGCGATTGACAATGTTCCAGATGGTTGGTAACAACCATCGCGTGAGAGCCAGGTTAGGGGTGGGCGCATCTACACGACATTAGTCTGCATGCACAGCAGTTCACTACCATTGGCATGCCTGTCTGGGAGGGTCCTGGGGTAAGCCGGCAAGCTTTTTTTTCTTTACAAAGTACAATACAGTACAATTAATAAAAAAAAAATAATGATAAGGCTACAAAATGGATCCCAAATCAACAGCTTGTAGGGGGTTTGGGAGGGGGTTTGGTTGAAGAAGGGGGGTGCTACCTGGCGTCATTGGGGGCGCTGCCGGGGGTTTTGGGGTGTGGCGTGTCCCCCGAGAGGGGCGGAGCAGGGGGGATGGGGCGGGGCCCCGTAGGGAACAGCTGGGTCCGCAGGTCACACGGCAAACTCCTAGAGCTGCGAAGGGGGCGGAGAAACACACTCAGGGGCGGAGCAACACACTCAGGGGCAAGGGGCGCATGTGTGGACGCACGCGTGTGTGTGTGTGTGTGTGCGTGCGTGCGTCATAGCTGCTTCATTCCATGGTGTTTCACTGTAACTTTTAATACATGAACTCCAGTACACACTGCACTGTGCGTTTCGTGTTGGTGCTGCAGTCATGGAACTGTTAGCACACAGTGGGGGCATTGAAGACATAAATAGCAGGTCTAGAACACACACACACACACACACACACACACACACACACACACACACACACACACACACACACACACACACACACACACACACACACACACACACACACACACACACACACACACACACACACACACACACTTTCAAAAAGCCACCATGGTTAAAAGCTAGCATACCGGTAGCCAGTGATGTGGAGGAATATTAACAGCTGACAAGCTCACACGACCCAAAAGCTCTGCTCTACTAGGACAAAGAGGCAGCTGGGAGTTTGAGGCAGGAACGCGTTGTAAAGTGTAATAAAGTACAATAAAGTGTAGTAAAATGTAGCAAAGTGTAGTCACCTCATCAACATCACAGCACACTTGGTTAACGTTAACGTTAACTTTAACACCAGCATCATACGCTTGACATAACAGTGTCATAATAGTGTCAAAGCAGTGTCATGACACTCATGAATGAGTTATAAACATGATGTCAATGTCATAAACGTTTTGTGATAATGAAAAGTTGACATTGTTAGGCCTGTATTTACCATAACCGAATGCCACTTAAGGACATAGTCATAAAATGTTTGACATGGACAATGTTTCTGACACTGTTTATGTCTGTGTTATGACGCTGTTGTGACACTTGTCATGCCATACGTATGACGCCAGCGCCAAGTAAAGTGTTACGCTTTTCTCTTATCCAAAGAAACTTAGTTATTACTGGGTATTGGTTACAGCCCCTGGGGCAAATGTTTTAAAAATATCCCATTTAGGGGTCTTAAACTCACCTATCCCAAAGGATTTTTTTTTTTTTAAATCCACATACTGTGTTTACACGTAAACGGATTTTTAAAAAGTATCCACATTTACAAATATCTGCGTACGTGTAACCAGCACCTAAACATGTACACACTACTGTACAAATACAATTCGTACTGAAATAATTGATGCACTGCGCATAACAACTGAAGTCATTTTTCTCTCTGCCTCAATGCTCACATTACTGCACTGTGTCTTTGTAGAGCAGAGCGGTTAACAACACTACATGTTACAGCGTCAGAAGAGAACACACAAGCATTAAAAAACACACCAGGATTACAGCATAGAAATAAGCATTAAAACACACACCAGGATTACAGCATAGAAATAAGCATTAAAACACACACCAGGATCACAGCATAGAAATAAGCATTTAAACACACACACCAGGATCACAGCATAGAAATAAGCATTAAAACACACACACCAAGATTACAGCATAGAAATAAGCATTAAACACACAGCAAGATCACAGATTAGAATTAAACATTTAACACACACCAGGATTACAGCATAGAAATAAGCATTAAAACACACACCAGGATCACAGTATAGAAAAAAGCATTAAAACACACACACCAGGATTATAGCATAGAAATGACAGCCAGTAACATCACAGGAGAAGAAAGACCATGCATGTCCAATCACGAGAGAGAGAGAGAGACAGAGAGAAATAGCAAGAGAGGGAGAGAGGGAGAGAGAGAGAAAGATAGAGAGTGTCTTACCTGAAGCCCTCGTTGGGGATGAAGAGGCAGGGGTTGGGCGGGTCGCTATGGCAGCGGGTCGGGGGGCGGGGGCTGGCTCGGGGGTTGGGTCTTGGAGCTGCACAGCAGATAAACAAAGTCGTTAGCTTTGGCTAAGGCTAGCTTTGGTTAAGGCTAACCATCTACTCTCGGATAAGGTTAGCTGTCAAACTTGGTCCAGTTTGTTACAATGTTTACTTTTTATTTGGCAACCAAATTTGAGAGCCCCTACACTGATGAGAACCAAGGAAAAAGTTGAAGACCCAGTAGCACTACAATTAACTTTCTGTGTTTGAAAGTTGATGACAAAAGACCAACAAAGGTCGGCATCTGCGCCTGCACTTAACACCCGTGTATTGCTTGGTGCGTGCACTCCCAAAAAGTAGAAATCACTCAAGATAATGGAAAAAAGGAGGCGCACACAAGGCTTGTGTGAAAAAGTGTATTGAAGCCGAAATTAAACAACAGAAGTCTAAGGTTAACTGGAGAAACAGACGTTTCGGAGCTAGTCCATTCTCAATGTCTCCAGTAGGACCTACTTTAGCTTTAGTTAAAGTTAGCTTAATCCTCATTAAGGTTAGCTTTGGTTAAGGTTAGCCATCTACTCTCTCACCATTTCACAATGTTAAGTGTTGCTAGCCTTAGTAATGCGTGAAATGCCTAGTGATTGGATACTCTGCGGAGTTCACCAAAAAGTGTCCAATCACTAGGCATTTCACACACTACCAAGACTAGAACACTTGACATTGGGAAATGGTATCTGTTAATGTTAGCTGTTAAGGTTAGCTATCCACTCTCTGTAATACTTGGGTCTTTCTTTACTCTCAAGCACCCGAATGACAATTATGTACAATAATTTGCCAAACAAATCTAATGGCTATTGCCAGTTAATTCATATTAATGACATTACTGAAAACAAGTTCTGAAGTTCTGATGGAGATTTTTTAAAAGGCACCCTTTCGAGGCACCCCAAACAACAACGTCCAATGGTATGTGTGCGTGTGTGTGTGTGTCTTCTTACCAAAGTAGAATCCGCTGACAGGACTGTGTGGTTTGCCGATCACATGACCAATACACTCGTTCATCAGCGCTTGCAGACTCTGAGGAGAGGAGAGGAGAGAAAGAAAGATAAAACGAAAGAAAGATAAATTATAAATATGTGTGTGTGTGCGCGCGCATGTCTGTGTTCATCTGTGTGTATGACTGTGTGTCTGTCTGTCCTGTGTGTCTGTGTGTGTCTGTGTGTCTGTGTGTGTGTGTGTGTGTGTGTGTGTGTGTGTGTGTGTGTGGTGTCTTGATTTACCAGGAAGTCGTCCTCAGGCAGTGCGGAGATGAATCCCCCCTCGATGGCCTGAAGGAAGTCAAAACCCTGCGTGGCCCACCTAACACACACACACACACACACACACACACACACACACACACACACACACGAGGAGATGGTTAATACATGAACTGATTGTATTGCTTCATCAGGAGAACCTCTTTACACTCACGTACTAACTACACGCACGCACGCACGCACACACACACACACATACACACACACACACACACACACACACACACACACACACACACACACACACACACACACACACACACACACACACACACACACACACACAACATACATTACATTGTTTATTCAGCACTACTTACAGTTATTTACAGGGCATTGGTTACAGTCCCTGGAGCAATAAGGTTATGTGCCTTGCTCCAGGACACCTCAGCCATGGGCTAGAGGTGTAGAGTAGGGTTTAATCCCGGGACCCGGGATTCCCGGGAAATCTGATCAAAACAATTTCCCGTTTCCCGGGAAAGCCATGACGGGAAACCGGGAAAAAAAATTAAGTGCGTGTCTATTTGTTGTCCCAGCAACATAAGCAACAGTGCCATCTAGCAGCGGTAACACTTCAGGCTCATTTAAGCAGCAGCAGTACAGGCCCATTTCAGCAATGTCTGAGGTGCGCGGTTGACGTATTATTTCATCCGCAACCGCTTCTCAGAATTTCTAATCCACCCGCCCTAATGTTTTTTCTCCAATTTCCAAAACCGAATCCGCCCGCCATCCGCCTATTAGTTTTTAGTATTTAAGATGCCTGAGGCACAAAGTCGATCGTCTTTTTTCAAGCAGTGCAGGTAGCCTAATTTACATCTTGCCAGCCCATGTTTAAGAAAAATCTCTAACTTATAGCGATTCCCAACTTGTCTCCACCCATCGCACAACGTGAAAGTTGAAACGTGTGGATGCTTTAATGCAGCCTAAATGTTAACAGTTTAAATACATCCAGTCCAAGCAGCACAATCGAAACTATTGGCTATCTAGCTTACAAGTTTGGATGGTATCCAATAAGACGAGTCAAGTGTCTTGCGAAGAGTGCAGAGAATTACGTCGCGCGTGTGTGTGTGAGCGAGAGAGGGTGAGAGAGGGAGCGATTCCAAACTTGTCTCCATCCATCGCACAACGTGAAAGTTAACGTGTATGCTTTCATGCAGCCTAAATTGTACCAATTTTGCCTCCTCCCCAAGCAGCACAATCGAAACTATTGGCTATCTAGCTTGCAAGTTTGGCTGGTCTATCCAACAAGATGAGTCAAGTGACCTATGTCTTGCGAAGAGTGCAAGCGTCGCTTTGTGTGTGAGCGAGAGAACCAGAGAGAGAACGAGAGAGGCGCTTCCCAAAATCGCTCTGCAGAAAGGGCAAGGCGATGTCTCCAAATATTAGACAAAATGCAGCTTATTTTAGTTAAGTAGACATCAGGAAAGTATTTTGTTTAGTTGCAAAGCCGAGCTGATTGGTTCATATTGCTCTGAAAGACACTGAAAGTCTATTGCCTATAATTTTTAAAGGGTTCCAAACCCCGTGACACCCACCAGCCCCACCCCAAACCCATCCTGAGAGCAGAGCAAGCCAGTGAATAAGCTTTAAAAGAAAGAGGGCCGGGCCTGGCTCAAGGGTGGGGCACTGCACTGCACGCACTGCACTGCACTGAACTGCACTGCACGCACGAAACTCCTGCACCGGGCACTACCACTCAAAATTTCCCTATCAAAAAAAGGCAAAAAAAGTCCCTAAAAAGTTTTATTATGAAGAGAGAGAGAAGGGGAAAGCACATCCCACATACTCACTGCACACGATGCACTGTAAACAGATGCACATAGTTGTACGCCCCCCCCCCCCCACCCTGCACACAGATCAAAAAGGTTACGAGCCCCCAACCTGACACAGATGCACATAGGTGTAACTTTCTCCCACACCTTTCAGTGGAAAGGCTGAAATGAGTCAGACTTTTATTATTGTAAACACTTCAGACTCACACTCTCACACACACTCTCCCTCACATGTGCTAACCGCTAACTGCTAACAGTGTGGCCCTGTAGCTCACCTCTCTAATGAGTGCTAATTACGCTACTGGTGATCTGTTAGCGTCTCTCTCTCTCTCTCTCTCCCTCCCCCTTCCTCTCCCTCCCCCTCTCCCTCTCCCTCTCTCTCTCTCTCCTCTCCCTCCCCTCCTCTTCCTTCCTTCTCTCTCTCCTCTCCCTCTCCCTCCCCCTCTCCCTCTCCCTCTCCCTCTCCCTGCTTCTGCCTTCTCTTTTCCTACTCCTCTCCTCTCTCTCTCTCCTCCCCCTCTCTCCCCTCTTCCACTTCTCATCCTCCTTCTCCTCTTACTCTCCTTCTCTCCTCCCTCTCTCTCTCTCTCTCTCTCTTCCCTCTCCCCTTCTCTCTCCCCCACCACATCCGGCCTGGTAATCAGTGCATGTCCTGCCGTGCCTCTCTCCCCCTCGGGCCCTTCCCCTCCTGTGTGCGGGTGGAGTTGGCTAATGGGTTCGTTTGCTCCTAATTATCCGTTCCTCTTCCGCATCGCATCCGCACAAATGCTTAAACATTCCTTCACATGGGCTCTGGGGCCGTCCCCGCTTCGTTAGTTTTTGTATTTGTTTTGATTTGATTGTGATTTCTTTTAAATGTGTTATCGTGGATTTTTCATGTGACGTGTTGAAATCATTGAGAAAAAGGGTGCCTTTCCCTGGCCAAAAATTTACAAGTCTGGTGCATTTTTTGGAAAGCGTATTTTGTTAAAGGTTAGCAACTTCGGTTATGCCGATGGAAAATGCATTGCAACCAACTAGTTAGCAAAAACGCTTTCCAAAAGGGCACCCCAGGTCTTCAATAGGTACAGTAAATTATATATATTAAAATTTTTATTTACTAAGATATATGCATATTATAATTTTTTAAGATATTATTTAGCTTTATTGTATTTCCATATTGTTCTATTACTTATTATTATTCAATTTATCAATTGGTATTGTATGTGTGTGGTAACTTATGTCTGCTTTCCTATAAGGTCTGCTTATCCTTGAGAAGTTCGCCTATCATCTGTCCCAGGGTTCAAACTCTCAGGCCTCACCCCAAACAAAGGTTTTTTTTTTTCCTTTCCCCCCCCGGGGCCCCCCCTTTTTTTCCCCCTTTCCCCCCCTTTTTCCTTTTTTCCCCCTTCTCTTTTTTCCCTTTTTTTTTTTTTTCCCTTCTTTTCTTTCCCTTCTCCCCCCGCCCCCCCCCCCCCCCCCCCCCCCCCCCTCCCCCCCCCCCCCCCCCCCCCTCCCCCCCCCCCCCCCCCCCCCCCCCCCCCCCCCCCCCCCCCCCCCCCCCTTTTTCCACCCCCCCCCCCCCCCCCTCCCCCCCCCCCCCCCCCCCCCCCCCCCCCCCCCCCCCCCCCCCCCCCCCCCCCCTTTCCCCCCCCCCCTCCCCCCCCCCCCCCCCCCCCTTCTTTTTTGGGGTTTTCCCCCCCCCCCCCCCCCCCCCCCCCCCCCCCCCCCCCCCCCCCCCCCCCCCCCCCCCCCCTTTTTTTTTAAAAAAAACCCCCTTTTTCCCCCTCCCCCCTTTTTGCCCCCCCCAAATTCCCGGGGTTTGGGTTTCCTGTGTTTTCATTTTAAAACAAAGGGAACCGTTTCGGGGTTTTTTAAACCCCCGCCCCTCAACCCCGAAACCCGGCCCGCCGGGGGGCATGGGGAAGGGGGAAAATCCAAATTCATAAATGCCCAAGGGAGTGGGGGGTTTTGGGGGGTTTTCTTTTTTGGGGCCCCTTGGGGGGGCCACATTTTTTTCGGGGGTTTTAAAAAAGGGGGGGGGGGGGGGGCATTTTGGAAATTTTTGGGGGCAGGGGGGGGGCATTTTGGGGGAAAAAGGGGGCAGGGGGCACCAAAACAACCAAGGGGCAGATTTTCCCCCCCAGGCAAAAAAATTTTCATAAAGTATTTTGGGTATTGTGGTTTTTTTTTTTTTAATTTTAACTTTTGACACCTCGGGTGAAAAATAATTTGTGAAAAGCGGATTTCTTTCTCGTTGTAAGCCACCACTGCATGGACGGCAGGGGCCTCTAGGGTGGGGATTAGAAGCATTGGAACAGCGCTCCGAAAGCCCTCCAAAACTCAGGGGGTTTTTTCTCAAACCCCTAGGCCAGGCCCTTTTCCAATGTATCCCCCTAATTAGCCCACGCCCATGATTGGATATTTTTTTGTGAACTCTCAGAATACCCCAATCACGGGTTTTACTAATAAAGGTTCCAATCACGGTGTGACAAATAAAGGGATCCAATCACTGGGTGTACTAAAAAAGGGGTACCAACATGGCGGACAATTTTAGGCTGATACCTTTGGAAGTGCGCTGTCCTATTTTTAAAAGGGGCCCACTGTGTGGCAAAGAAGAGCTTTGTTTCAAAAAGACTTCATCCCCCTTTTGGAACATTTGGGGGAAAAAAAAATGTTTGTATTGGCATTGCATTTCATTGCATTTCAAAACATTTTTTAATTTTTTAAAAAAATTTGTTTTCAAAAAAATTTTAATGGCAAAATTCACACAAGATGATTGGACTTCAAACCACATTTCCAGTAATAAAAGCAAAACCAAAACTTTGCCCTACACATTCCAACTAAACCACCTTTTCCCCCCACTCTCCCTTTTCTTTTTTTTTTCCCCCCCCCCTGTTGTGTCCCTCCGGGGCCCCCGGGACAACGCGGGGGCGCGCCAGAGCCCCCTGAGTCTGTGCGGCGCTCGAACGAGACCTCGACAAGAAACCTACGGGGACAAAAAGCCGAAACATCATCGGCCAGGTAACACACTAAAAAAATGCTTAGGGAGGGCACCTGGCCTATGGGTTTTTTAAGTTGGTCTTTCAGTCTAGGGGGCCGCCAGTTCGAAACCACCCTACCTCTCCCTACACCCCATCCATGGGGGAAGTGCCCTTGACAAGGCACCTAACCCCACATTGCCTAGGGGACGTAACCAATACCCGAAAAAAAAACAGTTGTAAATTCGCCTTTTTATAATTAAAAGCGCAGCTAAGTGTAATGAAGAAAAACATTAGCTACTACACTGTAATCTAAACATTAGTCTAGTCTACATTAAACAATATCCATACTTCTAATGCATCAACACATTGGGGGTGCCCCACACTAATATATAATACGTCCTTCCCCGGTTGCCCCCTCCCCCCAAGTCCACCAACGTGGCACGCGGCCTGCGCCCGGTCACCTTCAAGTGGCAGAGAGGCAACAAGATCGTTGACACTCACGCACAACCAAAAAACGACACACAAACACCACAAAACAAAACACGACACACCACACCACACACACACACACACACACACCCACACACACCACACCAAAACACACCACCCACACACACACACACTACACACACACCACTACCAGGCACACAACACAAAACCAAAACACACACCCCCAC
>NC_085880.1:48252514-48271896 GCF_034702125.1 Engraulis encrasicolus | reverse complement strand
CACACACACACACACACACACACACACACACACTGCTGCTGGTGTACTTGACAGACCTTTTTATATTTATTTTCTTCAAAATGCTACTATTACCATGTCAGAACGCTATAAAGGACTTTTTTTAGGAAAAGCACAAAAACACAACAAAATACCTCTTAATGTATGTCCTCTACAAGTCTTCTGTTGTCCAGTCTTGCACTTTAAATGTCTGTATGAGCACTGTCTATGTCCATACTGTCTTAAGTCCATGTATAAGTACTGTCTATGTCTATACTGTCTATGTCCTTACCTTAATTAGTCTATGTCTGTATGGGAAAGCAAGAAATGTAATTTCAAATTCTTTGTATGACCAGTGCATGTAAAGAAATTGACAATAAAACCTACTTGACTTGACTACAGTATGAGGTTAAAAAAAAGAAATGAACTATTTCTATAGTATGCACCGAATAGACCATTCTAAATAAGCAATGTTCATGCTAAAATGCATGGAATAAGTATGTGTGCCTTGCTTGTGAAGACAATGAGTAATGAGTAACGCAAAACACTTAATATTATAGACCATATAAGAATTGTCTTTGGGCAAGGGTAGTTAAGGCCGGGTGCCCCGAGGGGGGGGAAGGGTGTGACAAATTATGAGGGCCCGACAACTCTGACAGGGCCCCTGGAAGGATGCTGATAACATAACTTGTCATTTCGGGGCCAAAAATTTGAATTTTTCATGGGGCCCAACATTTTTAGCGCCACTTTTGCCTACAATATGTTGTCCATGAGCTGTCTGCTTTTGTTACCAATTGAGGTACTCCATGATTAGTATTAGGCGAGGGCTTGTTTCCAAATTCAGGAAAATACAATTTATCTCTGCCTACAGTACATATTTGGAAACCATTTCCTACATTCATTTGAACTAAATACAGTAGCCTGTACTGTTTTGAGTAATCTCTAATGCAGGGGTGGGTAATTAATTTGGCATGGAGAATACTGACCAAAAGGGCCAGATGTGGCAGGTAACTTGCCCGTGCAATAATAAGAAATAAGTGTACAATGACATGCAGTAACTTGTCAGCTTTGACATTCCTGCACATTACAACTAATTATAAATGATAATGTATTTAGATGTAGCCCATGCACTTGGTTTATTGCAAGACCCTTGCTTTAGGTAGCCATTTTAAGACTTTTGAGTGACTGTATGAATTTGGATTTTGGATTGGATGGTCTTTCATGTCAAGGGCCACATGAAATGGCTCAGCAGGCTGCATGTGGCCCCCGGGCCTGAGTTTGCCAACCTCTGCTGTAATGTGATTGTGATGAAAAAATAAATGATCCCACCCTCCACACAGTTTCTTATTCCCCCGGCCCATGGTCGTCCCCCCCCACACCCACACACACACTCCCCCACCCTCATAGCCGCTTCACCAACCCCCCCTCCCCCCCATTACCCCACTGTTAAATCCATACCCCACTCAATAAATTGCCAGTTCCATAGGCCTATTTAGGCCTACAGTTTTTTGGCGAAAGTTTTTTGGACGTTTTGTTACTGTCAACTGAGTTTTCGTCGCCTGACTCTATAGACCTTCCTTGTTTATCTTACTTTACTAGGATGTATAATCAAGACAATATATCATGATGTTATAGTGTTGCAAGTGCTGGTAGGTTCTGACAATTTGATTTGTGTCTCTGAGAAATTGACACATTTTTTTACTGCTGTCTTAGTAGGAAAAGGACACCTGCTGGACGTTTTATGCAATGACAGCTTGTGCATTCACAATGTGCTGCACTCACAATGTGCAAGTTCCTGATTGTTTTTTTTTTTTTTTTTTTTTTAATTATTATTATTCTTTTGTTTCACCATTACCTCAGTTTGACTCCCTGAAGAAGGCCTAACATGTCTAACAATGTAATGTTAATGTCTACCATGACAAAGCCATCACAATAAAGGCTTTTTAAGTGCCTTGGATTTTCTTCAGTTTCGCATCTTCAGTTTTTTTCCTATCTAAAGAGCACCTCAAACAAACTTTTTCAGACTACAGGAAGTGCTCCTGAGCTAACTTTTTTGAATGCTCAGGTCGCTGCTTTGCCCTCCTCACAGCGCAAATATTTTTAAACTGGAAACCTTCAAACTGAATAATATTTTTGGCCAATAAATTATACAACGAGATAAAAAATCCTGCAAAATTTCAGGATGTTATATATGGCTGCTAAGGATTTTTGTACTACTAACCATTTAGCAATGGTGGCCATCTTGAAAATTGCCCGCATATTTTAATTTGTGTGCCAGCCAGTGGCCATCAGAGAGCACCCCCACTCCTAAATGTCAAGGTTTTATTTCAAAGTAAATGGCTTTTACACTTTTCATTCATCAACACTGGCAGCCATCTTTAAAAATGACCACAATTTCTGACTGTTTAATTCCAAAAGGCCCTTAGATAGCCTATTTCTGCTAAATGTCATTAGACTAAACCATTTTTACATTCAGCATTTAGTAGGCCTAGCAATTGTGGTCATCTTCAAAAATGGCTGCCACGTATTTTTAATTTTTAAAAAAAAATCTAGACATGACCTTTTTTTTCCAAAACAGTGGCCCTCAGAAAGTATTTAGACCGAATGTTATGCAGTTTTATACCAGAGTAAACTATTTTTACACTAACTGCATAGTAACAATGAAGGCCATCTTGAAAAATGAATGCCATTTTAATTTGTGAAGTGAACCCCCCACCCCCTAAAAAAACAAACAAACAAAACAAAAACAGCAAAACAAAAAAGAAAAAGGCAGATCCTTTCCCCTGCGCTATTGCCTGTTTCCCCACCCATTTAAATCATGCATTTCCGCTCAGCTTTTAATTTGACATTTTGGCAACGGAGTTGTCGTTGCCTGACTCTGAGCCTGAGTCTGACTCTCACTCTGAGTTGGATCGCTGTACATTTTAGGACATTGGTCGTCGGCGTCGGCGTCGGCAAGAACTCTCAATCTCACTCTCTCATCAGTAGTGAAGGGGTGTGGCCAATTTACTGTTTGACACCGTCACTGAGGTATTGCGGTCGGGTAGACGGTATATCTAGTGGTGAGTCAACTTCGTGTCAAATGAGAACAGAGTTGAAGTTAGTCAATCTTCGTTGAGTCAGAAAAACACTTCAAGGCCGGTTGAGAACATAATTGTGGCTGAACACTTTGGGGCCGGCTGAGAACATAATGCGGCCGCTGTAATATATTTTGCGGCCGCGGCCCACCGGGACAAGTCCCCGATCTCCCGATGGTCACTCCGCGCCTGCTGACATGCAACTCCGACTCTGACTCTGACTCTGACATGCGACTCTGAGTCTGACTCTGACACTGACATGCGACTCTGACTCTGACTCTGACATGCGACTCTGAGTCTGACTCTGACTCTGACTCTGACATGCGACTCTAACTCTGACACTGACATGCGACTCTGAGTCTGACTCTGACATGCGACTCTGAGTCTGATTCTGACATGCGACTCTGAGTCTGACTCTGACATGCAACTCCGACTCCGACTCCAACTCCGACTCTGACATGCGACTCTGACATGCGACTCTAACATGCGACTCTGAGTCTGACTCTGACATGCAACTCCGACTCTGAGTCTGACTCTGACATGCGACTCCGACTCTGACACTGACATGTGACTCTGAGTCTGACTCTGACATGTGACTCTGAGTCTGATTCTGACATGCGACTCTGAGTCTGACTCTGACATGCGACTCCGACTCCGACTCCGACTCCAACTCCGACTCTGACACTGACATGCGACTCTGAGTCTGACTCTGACATGCGACTCTGAGTCTGATTCTGACATGCGACTCTGAGTCTGACTCTGACATGCAACTCCGACTCCGACTCCAACTCCGACTCTGACACTGACATGCGACTCTGACTCTGACATGCGACTCTGAGTCTGACTCTGACATGCGACTCTGAGTCTGACTCTGACATGCGACTCTGACTCTGACATGCGACTCTGACATGCGACACTGACATGCGACTCTGAGTCTGACTCTGACATGCGACTCTGACTCTGACATGCGACTCAGAGTCAGATTCAGAGTCGCATGTTAAGAGTTGCATGTCAGACTCAGACATGCGACTCTGACTCTGACATGCGACTCTGAGTCTGACTGTGATATGCGACTCTGAGTCTGACTCTGACATGCAACTCTGACTCTGACACTGACATGCGACTCTGACTCTGACTCTGACATGCGACTCTGAGTCTGACTCTGACATGCGACTCTTAACATGTGACTCTCTGTATGAATCCGACATGTGACTCTGACTCTGACACTGACATGTGACTCTGACTCTGACATGCGACTCTGAGTCTGACTCTAACATGCTACTCTGAGTCTGACTCTGACACTGACATGCGACTCTGACATGCGACTCTGAGTCTGACTCTGACATGCGACTCTTAACATGCAACTCTGAGTCTGACTCTGACATGCAACTCCGACACTGACATGCGACTCTGACTCTGACTCGCGACTCTGAGTCTGACTCTGACATGCGACTTTTAACATGCGACTCTGAGTCTGACTCTGACATGCGACTCTGACACTGACATGCGACTCTGACTCTGACTCTGACATGCGACTCTTAACATGCGACTCTGAGTCTGACTCTGAGTACGAGGATGTCCTAAAATGGACACCGTACCTGGGGCCAGGGAGCGGAGCGTTAAGAGCTCGTCTCGTCTCGTCTCCATCAGTGGAGGCCGGAGCTGCAGCAGAGCAGGCAGAGCCCACCACTGGTGCTGCCACAGGCCAGAGCAATTGATCACTGACAAAGAGTGTCATTAGCTGTAATGTGAGCGGGAAAATCCATTTGGATCCGCAGCATGTCTGAGTCTGACCCATTCCAACAACCTCCCCCCTCCCACAATCACCCAACCCTACCCAACTCCTCCCCCCACCCCGTTTTTTATAGTTGAGTGTATGAGGTTGGGTGGGGGGGGGGGGGGGGTATGGTGTGTTTTTTTAAGTTGAGTGGATGAGATTGGGGGGGTGTATGGTGTGTTTTTATAGTTGAGTGTATGAGGTTGGGGGTGTGTGTGGTGGTGGTGTTGGTGTGGATGAGGTTGGGGGAGTGTATGGTGGTGGTGTTGGAGCTGTTGGTAAAGGTAGCTTCATTGTGTGAAGAGTATCATTTTCATCAAAGCCATATGCATGGAGGCATGGATGAATGGGCTGAGATTAGCCTGTCTGAGTACAATGCATACAACGCGGTGGCGAAGGGCTATGGAACATACTGTATCTTTAATGTGTGTCAACAATAAGGAGCCCAGACTGTATCATCACATGACTCATCCCTTGATTCAAACATGTTAAAAGGGTTTGAATTTAGCAGCAGAATAACGACAGAGAAAGAGGTATGCTTAGAAAATTACTATGACTATGGGAAAAATGCATTGGGTCGTTACAATGACCATGAGAAAAATGCATTGGGTTTTACATGAATGAGGACAATTATTATTGGTGTGTTTGTATTATGTGTGGCTCTCTCCTTGATAAAACCCAAAATATCAGACAGAACAAAAAATTCATGAAGATCAATGTGACAAACAGTGACATTTAGTTGAGGTAAGTCTAGCTTTTTATTATTTGTTCAGCAAATAATTGGAGGCAATTTCATGAAGCCTGGGCAGCCTGTCCAGACCTTTAACAGCTGTGAAGTATATTTCAGAGTTGTCCTTCACACCCTTCCCAGTGCTGCATCGTCTTGGGTTAACACTTAGCATAACAGGTTGAAGCTTTATGTTGTAGACTTGCTGCAGACTTTCTAAGGGAAGATCCTGATTTGAAATGGCAAAACAAAAATGTAAATGGGGACATATTTCAGGTATATTTTGTGTTCGTGGAAATGCACTTGCTATCCAGATATTAGGGAGGCAAGATGAACAGCTCCATGGGCTTCAAAGAGGAGTATATTTCAGATGTGTTTCAGTGCAGCAGAACAGACTCTTGAAAACCGCTCGGCATGCCAGGTGAATTTCTTAAGCATGGACGCCATTTTGTTTGTAAAGCCTTTTTTCCCATTCTGGCTGAAACAAGTGCCTCAACTCTCACATGCCACATCTACAAATTAATGGGGCACCTAAGTCACGCCAGTCAACTTTCGATCCATGGGGCTGGAGCTCTTAAAATTTTTAATGCGAGTTAATGAAGCGAGTCAAGCTAAATTCTCATCCCGTTTGGCATGTGATCCGGATTTCACATATGATGACAGTGAATTTGAAAGGTTTGGATTTGCGTCGTAAGACCACTCATTTTCGGCACGCAAGAAACGTTATTTTACCTTTTGTGCAAAACTGTGTTGGAGACTACACGTGCGCCTCGCATATCTGACGTGAACCGAGGCACAGCCAACCCTACCGCTGCACCGTGGGTTAAGTGGCTGCACGTCGGACATGCGACGTCTGTTGTGTAGTCCAAATAATTACATATTTTTGCACACACACAACTCAAAAATCGCTTGCCAAGTGAAGTCAACAAGCACACCATTGGTTGTTATTAATTCTGAGGCACAGCATATGTGTGATCGACGGGGAAATGCGAGGTGGGTCGGAAAATAGCTTTGATCAGTCCATTACAGCCCAGTCAAAAGTTTTTGCGTTGCCAGCCCCATAAGCCGCCCGGAAGGGGTGGAGACTTAGGTGCCCCATAACCATGGCCTCTGGGGTTGAGTATCTTGCTCAAGGACACTTCAACACACAGCCAGAAGAAGCTGGCCCCCAACCAACCACGCTCCAGTACCCAGATGGGCAATCTGCATCCACTGCCACACTACTGCCATTTTCTGTTGGCGTTTTTACAATCTGTTTGATGTTTTTTTTCTCACTCAAATATCTCAATGTAACTCTTGTTCTTTTACAACAAACTCTAAGATTTTAAGTCATACCACTTGGTGTAGCAATAGCTTTCTTAACACCAATAGGCCTACTAATAAGCAACACTAGGCTGTACCAAGCTGTATTTAATTAGCTTCAATTGACTAATTGTTCATTGAAGGACTTGCAGCAAAAAAATTAAATGCTCGTCAATGGCAGCTGAACACCATAGAGGCAGAGCCCCCTTTGAGAAACACTATAATAGAGTAAACCCAACAACCATATTCGTACATGCCAGATGCTTATGACTCTCAGAGTTAGAGGAGACTAACGAGGTGAAAGATGGTATGTAAGCATGTACTGGCAGAGCATACAGAGCCCTATAATGTAAGGTGCCATAACACCCTTATGTGAAGACCAAAATAGATGTTAAGACAGAATCTAGAGTGTGTTACGACTACATGCAGGATCAGATCGACTCGAGAGGTTCTTTTAACTATCCTCGAAGTGGCCGACATGTTCACACTAACAAACAGACCGTTCGGGAAATGAGCGGGCACCAAGCAACACTTGTGACTATGTGCACATGTGAATCTATGGCTGAATGATATACTGTACCATAGGCTCACATAATGGTAGCCTATAAACTTGGGCCAACTCATAAAATACACATTGTTTAGTGGCGGCACTGGTGTGAGAGGTGGCGTCACCAGTGTGCTGGGAGGTGTGAAAACAGCAATGACATATGTAATGTCCCTGTCAAGGCTCTGTGATCTCCGTTAGGCTAACAAACACGTCTAGGGAGAAGTAGCAGGTGCGCCACAAGAAGGTAGTGTGAAGAAGCTGCCGTAGCTCAGACTGGCTACATGACAGCGCACGCTAATTAGACTCAGCGTGTTAGCATGGTACACTACAGGGTTTCAGCTAGCAGCTAGTCAACTGGTCAAGCAACACAAACACATGTGGGCAACACCTTGGCACGGTACGAATGCACTCAAAAAGAAATGTGTGCGAATGCACATAAACACTGCAAAAAAAATGAAAGCTATTTTTTCTAGTTTCAAGTATAAACATCTAGTCAAAATTATAAAACAAGTCTGAACCCATTCTTTGTAAAGGGTCGACTATCATTTCTCCAACAAAAGCACAAAATGATTCAATATAAGCACGATTTAAGCAGCATGAGCACTTTAATCGCACTTTCACTGGTAACTGCAAAACAAAAAGGAAGTCCCTTTCTGGTGATCAGTGTAATGGCAAAACACAGGAGCAGTCTCAAATAACAAATTAATGCCAGAATCACACCAAATCCCGCTTAGCCTCTTTATTTCAAGACAAATCTACCGCCTTTTAGACATTCAATTGGTCTATTAAAAAAAAAAACCTACAAAGAAAGGATTAAGTTAAATTGTTGATAAAAAAAATATTGTTATTACTCAAAATACTTATTATAAGACATACAATGAATAGTGGCAGTGTATTGCATATTCCACATCACTCCTTGTTTGAATAGTTGCAAACTCATTTTCCAATAGTCCATTTCTTTACAACGTGCACTGACACACAGATGCAGGAACACACATACACACACACACACGGAAACACATGCACACACACACGTACACACACACATTTCTCATAATTTGCAAGGTTCAAACTTGCACAGTCCATCCACAGTACACAGTACCCCATTAGAATAAGTGTGTTTGGGCCATTTGGCCTTGCTGCCTGCATACGTATTGGTGCCAGGAGAGTCTGGCTAGCACAGACCAGACCTTGATGAAAACATGATTATTCTGCTCCAGAAGCTATGCCAGAATTGCCTGATGAATGCAGGATGATCTGAACTGGTGTTGGTGGTGGTGTTTCTGTCTGTCCGTGAGTGTGTGTGTGTGTGCGTGTGTGTGTGTGTGGTACACTAGTGGGCATGCGTGTGTGTGTGTGTAACTGTGCATGTGTTTATACGTGTATGTGCACTCATTTCCCACCCAGTGCTAGTGGTAGCTCTCGCTCTGATTCTGTGTAATGAATGAATGTATGTATGTGTGAGAGTGAGTGAGTGTGTGGGTGAGTGAGTGTGTGTGTGTGCGTGCGTGCGTGTGTGTGTGTGTGCACTAGAGGTAGCTGTTATGTAGCTCAGGCATTCAGGGTCTGCACAAGATCCTTCGAATTACCTCAGTGTGTTTCCACAGAGTCAGAAAAGGCAACTTGCCAAAGGCATTTGGGATGAGTTTCGCTTCATGAACAAACAGCTTTGTGAAGGCCGTGTTTTACATTCACTACAGTGTAACTGTTGCTCTACAGAAAAAAACATTTTGATTTACATACTGTATGTCTGTTTTCTTAAAAATGTTTAAGAAAAAATAACTAAAAAATGTAGGCCTAAAATACGGCGGTACATATCACAGAATCGGGATGCTCATGTATCGTATGGCGAAGTGGTTTGCAAAACCCACCCCTAGAGCTCAGTGTGTTTCCACATGAGTTAGAAAGACAGTTCTCAAGGGACGTCTTGTTGTTTAGCCACTTCATTTGATGAGTAAAACTAATCGAGTGTCACAGAAGTGGCAATTTGGAAGATGAAACTGGTTTTCAAGTGACTACTGGATTAGGACATTAATTTGCAACAAACAAGCAAACGAGAGAGGGTGGTGGTGGGGTAGGTTTGGCGAAACACAAGGGAGAGGGTGGTGGTGGCATTGGGGTAGGGGTGGTGAAATGCATAGATGAGTGGGACGGGGAGTTAGAAACTAAGAAAGGAGGAAAGAAAGAAAGAAAGAAAGAAAGAAAGAAAGAAAGAAAGAAAGAAAGAAAGAAAGAAAGAAAGAAAGAAAGAAAGAAAGAAAGAAAGAAAGAAAGAAAGAAAGAAAGAAAGAAAGAAAGAAAGAAACTAAGAAATAAAGAAAGGGAGAACAAGTGAGAAGAGATAGTAGATGAGTGGGATGGGGAGTTAGAAACTAAGAAAGAAGGGAGAGTAAGTGAGAAGAGACAGTAGATGAGTGGGACGGGGAGCGAGGAGGTTCCTCCTACCTGACGGCGTTGTCCATGCGTGAGACGGTGAGGTAGGCGGCCAGGTTAGCCGTGTAGGACGAGCAGACGATCAGGGTGAAGAGCCACCAGCTGCCCATGACGATCCGCAACGCCACCGAACTCATGATGGAGTCACCGCCTGGAGAACAGGAAACAGGAAATAGACACAGAGTCACGTCTGGAGAACAGGAAACAGGAAATAGACACAGTCACGTCTGGAGAACAGGAAACAGGAAATAGACACAGAGAGTCACGTCCCATAACCCACTCCAATCAACAGTCTAACACAACTAACTAACTTCTAACTTCTCTCTCCGTCTCTGTCTCTGTCTCTGTCTCCCCCCCCTTTCTCTCTCTTTCTCTTTCTCTCTCTCTCTCTCTCTCTCTCTCTCTCTCTCTCTCTCTCTCTCTCTCTCTCTCTCTCTCTCTCTCTCTCTCTCTCTCTCTCTCTCCACAGTTCTCCTTTGTTTTAACTTTTCCAGTGGCTTTGCAGCTCAGGGCTCGCTCTTCAAATTGACGCACGGTAGATTTTCTAAAATGTCAGTATGGGATTTCTACTGTGTGGATAAAGTCAAAGAAATGTCAGCAGAGAGAAAAAAGAGGGATAAAAGAGAGAGAACATTATTATAGAAGATTCGACCAGCTCATCAAAACCTCTGTGTGTGTGTGTGTGTGTGTGTGTGTGTGTGTGTGTGTGTGTGTGTGTGTGTGTGTGTGTGTGTGTGTGTGTGTGTGTGTGTGTGTGTGTGTGTGTGTGTGTGTGTGTGTGTGTGTGTGTGTGTGTGTGTGTGTGCATGTGTGTTCCTGTGCTTGTTCCTGTGTGTGTGTGTTTTCTGAGATGTCTCAACAGCAGTATAGTAGTGAGTGGTGTGCTGCGATCCTGGACGAGGAGACTGAAGAGAGAGCTGAAGAGAGAGCTGAAGAGAGAGCTGAAGAGAGACTCCACTTGAGCAGGAGGCAGCCAAGGGCAGTCAGGCCTCCTCAAGGGCAGTCAGGCCTCCTCAAGGGCAGGCAGGCCTCCTCAAGGGCAGGCAGGCCTCCTCAAGGACAGTCAGGCCTCCTCAAGGTCAGTCAGGCCTCCTTGGGTCTCTTTAGGGCAGTCAGGTGGGGTGTGGAGGAGGGAGAGGAGGGAGAGGTGGAGTGAGGAGGAGGGAGAGAAGGGAGAGGAGGGAGAGGTGGGCGGTCAAAATGGCCATACTAAAGTGGTCTGGCTATGAGTGTGTGTGTGTGTGTGTGTGTGTGTGTGTGTGTGTGTGTGTGTGTGTGTGTGTGTGTGTGTGTGTGTGTGTGTGTGGTGCTAAAGTAGTCTGGGCCGCTGTAACGCCGCATTATGTAATAACGGTGCAATATGTAATAATGTAACAAATTATTACATAATGTGGTGACAATTGCCGCATTGTGTAATAATTTACGCATTTCGTAATAAATTTCTTGAACGCATTTCGTAATAACTTTTTTCTCATCTTGTAATAAATTATTACAAAATGCGAAATTTATTACGGAATGCGGCCGTAACTTTTTTTTTTGATGGAAATGTAATAACATGGTGCATTATGTGATAATCTATATGGATATGTTTTTTCTGCACTTGGATTCAATACACACATAGTCTCAGTGACATGGTAGTCACTGCCCTCTCTCTCTCTCATTCTTCTCAGTTCTCAAACTGCTCGAGAGTCGTGAATGATGCGGTTAAAACCGTTAAGAAATCATTTCACAACTTGTGTGTGTGTGTGTGAGAGAGAGAGAGAGAGAGAGAGAGAGAGAGAGAGAGAGAGAGAGAGAGAGAGAGTGTGTGTGTGCGTGTGTGTGTGTGTGCGTGTGTGTGTGTGTGTGCGCGCGGTGTGTGTCCGCTGTCCGCTGACGCACGGAGACAAACCTGGCCCATATTGATCCGACGTGTTCTACCGACATACTAAGCACCGCAGAGAATAGGCCAGGTTCTAATATTGTAACACCTTTCCAGACCTATAGGCTAAATTTCAAGAAGTGAAATGGCCTTAAACAGTGGCAGTATCCACCAGATACCGTCTGAACCGTTTTATTATTTAAAATAATAATCATATATTTTTTTTGTAGGTTTCCTCCATGTCAATGCGCTGCAGCAGCGCCATGAGGGTGTGCCAGACCGTTATTATGTGGCTCTTCATTAGGTTTCAAAATAACATTGTTAACCTAATAGAATGTCTGATTGATATGAACTCTATTTGTGCATATAGCATATTTAATTTTATGTTTTCGATGTGTTTCCCTCATTGTGGAGATTCTCGGTTGGATCCAGAGTCCTGCGTTGGGTAGGCTATGTGTAGCCAAAAGAATCCCCCTCCCTATCACAGAGCTATCGCGCACTACCCACCACCGACTGTTTTTATTGCCCCAATCCCCCACACTTCGTTTGCACAGTAAGATTGTCATTATTAGGGTATGTCACATGACTTTTTTGGAGTTTATTAACGCTGCTGTACTGGCCTATAGCCTAGAAACTTGACTGTGACTTTATGGCGCTTCGTTTTTGTCAAAAAAAAAACCCGATATGCTTCCGAAGCATAACCTGACACGGTGGTTTTGAACTGCTGGAGAGAGTGAACCTCTTTCTCCAGGCCCACATAGTATCCACATTTCCATCTTTTTTTCTGAAGTTGATGACTGCTTCGTACCTCTGTCAGTAACCGAATCCCTTCCGACGTTGTGTCTTTTGCGCATGGAGTGGACAGTGTGCCAAATTGGGTCGTAGCAATGTTTTAACTAACCTATATGCAGTAGCCTACACTCACGAGGGATGACCAGGATTTGAAACAAACAGGTTTGATTCTTGCGGTGATTGCTGATAGCCAGCTGGTCCAGCGGTGGATTGCGTGTCGTAACCCTAGCCTACACAAAACCAGGCGAGACTCGCTCTTGAAGACAACATTGCTCTGCGAGAAAGATCATCCCTGTCTTCCTGGCGATTCATCCCCTTTGTCATCGTCCCTCTTTTCCTGTTAGTAATTTGGACCTGGCATGTTTATCCCCGTAATTTGTAAAACCGGCAATCAAACGTGCGCGCAGCACTTTACAAAGACGCAGGTATCCTCTCTATCAAAGGAACGCTTTCTCCGCGTGTGGTGTGCTAGATCTTCCGTATACTCATGGATTGGCAAGACATGTTGGGAGACTTCAATTCAATTCAATTTACTCCCGATTTTGTAGAGATATTATGCTATTCAGCAAAATGTCAGGACCACGTCAACGTTAGTTTGGCAAATAGCCTAACGTTGGCATGCTGATGCAAGCTTGACGGTGGAACAAGACGCATGCAAATAATAATCGATCTACTTCCCCAAGCATAGCCTACTGAAAATGTCCAGCATGTCCAACGTGTTTTACACATTCAAATAGGCCTACTCCCACTAAAGACATCTCCCAAACTCAACGACGAGTGCTGCCAGTGCACATTTCGCCCCTAGCACCACACACGTGGACAGCTCGCAATGCAAAAATAGATAGGCTAGGTAATATTTGTGCTGACATTTTTGTTTCAGTTTTGTAACGAGGATTATAGCAGCTGAAGACTTGATTTCTTCTAGCCTACGGGAATACTTTTTTAGTTTGGTATAATTACGGACAATGCAAATAACTGTTTTTTGTGACATGCGGACATTTTTGGAGGGAATATAATCGAAAGTTCCGCCGCCTGGTTTATTGTTTTGTGACGTGCATGTGGATGAGCTTTATTGAAGTTTCATGTAATAGGCCTACTGAACTGAAATTGAAAATAGGCTATATGCCATTTTTACAACATGGCATTTTTCTCGGGTGCTATGAGTTATTGTTTTGCATCGAGTAGGAAACGTTTGACGCCATGCCACTCACAGTGAGTGACCATATTATTTCTCATCATTGTCGGCAAAGGGTAGGGCCTCAACCATCGCCTATTGTATAGTTTGGTCTTTTGTAGCCTGTAAGCCAATCCCCTCGTGAAACTAACGCGCTTCACATAAGAGTAGTGCCGCGGTTTCAGCACCATGGACAGAGGGCGCAAGTCCATTTAGGCGGCAGGCATAGGCCTATCGTTACTCCACGGCAAATGCCGTTTTTGGGAAAAATATTTAAGTAGTCGCTATTTCTAAGTAGCCTATGTAATGGTCTACTTTGAGACTGTTTTAGATTTGCCTATGAAATGCATCTCTCATGTGAAAGCAAAGGAGAGATAGGCCTAGATATCGCCCCCCTGTTTATAATCGCAAATTACGCATGGCCACAGACAGCGCGGAGACCCAGAACAGTTTCATATTCTAGATAAACCGATAGACCCGCTGATCTGTCTTTCTTAATACACAATGCACAAACACAGTAATAGACCATTTTCAATAGCCCACATACAATATAACTGTCCACTTTTCCCAGCCTCTCTACTACAACCAAAATGGTTGGTAAGCCTACATCCACAAGCGAGAGCTGAGCCAGAACTTTAGTTGGACTCCTTCTATCTACGTCATGAGGCTCTGCCAGCGAGGAGCCCAATACTTCAGAAGTAGCTGTAAATTTCACATATATGTTTCAAAACACCTCTCCTGACAACATCCAGTAGGCCTATATATTTAGTTATAAATTTAACCTAAACGTTACCCTTTAAGTCCCATCTTGGCTCTTTGGAAATAGTCTTACCATTCCAAAGGCTACTTAGAAATAGCGACTATTTTAATATTTTCCCCAAAACGACATGAATCAAATCCCACGAAAAGACCAGCCATTACAAGTGACTCGTGGGGAGCTGTCCAAGCTCGTGGTGCTTAATTTTTCCCGATATTTCCCCATTGCTGGGAACTGGCAAGTAGTCATAGTTCCAGACTTGATAGACTTGATAGAATTCCAGAACGTTACTAACGGTCGCACACCTCTCAAAATCCATTCGCACTTGGATCATGGCATCCTTCACAGCACTGCAACAGTCCTGAGGCAAGATGTATAAAGGTATGGGCTTCTTTTTAATTTTGATAACAAACAAAAAAAATCTGATCTCAGAAGAATTTGTGGTAACTCTTTATAGTGAAATGTCTTGGCTTGTGTAGACGGCTGATCCCTCATTATAGGCTAGGGGGGAGCCTAACCACCATACTGACACTTTTTTGATACCGCCATTCCGATAGGCCTTGGCTTGGCTTAAGGCGTCCAACGTGTGTGTTAGGCACTATCAAAGAGACATCTTTTTGTCGAAACAGAAGAAGCTTTTTTACAAACAGGGAGCTCTGTTAAGACCATGTGCAGTGCAGCCAAAAAGGGGTCGTCTTGTTTTCTTGGGCAATAGGGAAAAATAATGATAGGCTATGCCTAATAATAATAATAATAATAATAATAATAATAATAATATTGCCAAAATAATGTTCTGACTTTTATCTAAATTATTTGGTGATAGGCTATCCCTCACAACAGTGCAACAGCACATAGGCCTAATGGCGAGAGTTTTTCCCTCAGCACGTAGGCTAATGAAAGCTAATCGGACGTCTAATGACAGGTGGTGCTGACGGACAGCGCATGAGGGAAAGAAGTTGCAAACTTGATCGTGTTCGGTTTCTGGCTTTAGAAAATGAATCTGTATTGCAACAAATCTAGTTAGGCCTAGGTCTATATAGGCTATCCAAGATATTTAATTTAGACAGAATCCTTGCAAGCCGTGCAGCATCAACGTGGTCACTGTCTGCACTTGTTCCGTTGCCTGCCTCATAGCAGAGAAGGAATGGCTTGCTGTTGTTGAGGATTTGTAACGTGGATTATCGAAACTGAAGACTTGATTTCTTCTATTGATACCTTTTTGTTTGGTATAATTACGGACAATGCAAATAACTGATTTTTGTGACGTTCGTCCCGCCGCTTGGGTTATTGTTTTTCGCGTGCATGTGGATGAGCATAGGCTATTGAATTTGATTGAAAATGGGACATGTAATTTTTAACAAGAGTGGCATTTTTCTCGGGTGCTATGACTTCTTGACAGTCTCCGCACGGGCAAAAAGCACCATGGTCAGACCCTGGCGCGCAAGGTCATGTAGGCAGACATGAAAGACTCACTACTCCACGGGCAAATATCGGGAAAAATTAAGCACCACCAGCATGGACAGCTCCCCACGAGTCACTTATAATGGTTGGTCTTTTCCTGGGATTTGATTCATGTCGTTTGGAGGAAAATATTAAAATAGCCTTTGTAATGGTAAGAATATTTCCAAAGAGCCAAGATGGGGCTTAAGATCAATATGGGCCAGGTTTGTCTCCGTGCGTACACACACACACACACACACACACACACACACTCTCTCTCTCTCTCTCTCTCTCTCTCTCTCTCTCTCTCTCTCTCTCTCTCTCTCTCTCTCTGTACTATTTAATGTCGCTGTAAATTGGTGTAATGTAGCAGAAAGTGCGAGACATTCGCCCTACTCGTTGCACGCAACAAGTTGTGAAATGATTTCTTAACGGTTTTAACCGCATCATTCGCGGCTCTCGAGCAGTTTGAGAACTGAGAAGAATGAGAGAGAGAGAGGGCAGTGACTACCATGTCACTGAGACTATGTGTGTATTGAATCCAAGTGCAGAAAAAACATATCCATATAGATTATTACATAATGCACCATGTTATTACATTTCCATCAAAAAAAAAAGTTGCGGCCGCATTCCGTAATAAATTTCGCATTTTGTAATAATTTATTACAAGATGAGAAAAAAGTTATTACGAAATGCGTTCAAGAAATGTATTACGAAATGCGTAAATTATTACACAATGCGGCAATTGTCACCACATTATGTAATAATTTGTTACATTATTACATATTGCACCGTTATTACATAATGCGGCGTTACAGCCTGCCTACACAAATCCATTCAATTATCATCTGGACGTCACCCACCTTTCCTCTCTTCTTCTTCTTCTCTCTCTCTCTCTCTCTCTTTCTCTCTCTCTCTATCTCTCTCTCTCTCTCTCTCCTCTCTCTCTCTCTCTCTCTCTCTCTCTCTCTCTCTCTTTCTCTCTCTCTCTCTCTCCCTTGTTCGGTCCTCTCCTTGTCTCTCTTCCTCTCTCTTGCTTCTCTTCCCTGTTTCTCCCTCTCTCCCTGTCTTTCTCTCTCTATCCTCTCTCTGTTTCTCTCTTGTCATGATTCATTAAAACAGTGCAAAAGCTAACCTACCGTGCAATAAAGTAGTACTAATAACAGTAAAAAATACATTAAAAATAGAAAGAATCTCTCTCTCTCTCTCTCTCTCTCTCTCTCTCTCTCTCTCTCTCTCTCTCTCTCTCTCTCTGATTTTATGAACAGGCTAGCAAAGTGGATAACTGCCACCCAATCTAAATATGAGACGTGTTCCAATTGCCCAAACAAGTTGCCAAATGTGCTGAAAGTTGGAGCTTTTTATCCGCTTCCAAGCTTTTAAAAAAAGAGAAAAGAAACAGAAAAAGAAAAACATGTCCTTTAATTTAGTGGTGATGTCAAACGGTTTGCATCAGGTTCCAAACCGCAGTGCCTATGCCATGCCCTTGAGTAAAACAATAGCAGAGTGAAATGACAATAACAGAAAGCCTGGAGCTCGTAAGCCTGCAAAAAGAGAAGAAAGGTTTTACGAAAGAGAGAGAAACAAAGCGACAGAGAGACAGAGAGAGAGTGAGGGACAGAGGGGGAGAGAGCTAGAGAGAGAGAGAGAGAGAGAGCTAGAGAGTAAGAGAGAGAGAGAGAGCGAGAGAGAGAGAGAGAGAGAACGAGACTGAGTGAGAGAGAGAGAGAGGGAGCAAAAGATGGCAGCCGTGGTAGCTTCCCTGAGCGATGGCCACTTGGCTTCTTTTCTTTTTTTGCGTTTTCAAAAGCAAGAGGGGCCCAGAGCCAGACTTTGATAGATCCAGCTGTGAGGGTTCGCTGACACTGCTGAAGCTCCCATTTATCCAAATCTCACACGCCTGCACCCCAACCAGCACACACCTCGTAATCTCAAAGCCACAAGCACGCACACACGCACGCACATACACACACACACACACGCACGCACATACACACACACACACACACCTCGTACTCTCCCCCACGCCTGGACCCCAACCAGCCCACACCTCATACTCTCCCCCCATGAAAGGCACCTTTGGAGAGAAGAGAAGAGAAGAGAAGAGAAGAGAGGGGAAGAGAACAGAATGGAACAGAGCAGAGGCCTCCAGAATGATGTGTCCATGGCGTTCACAAAAGAAGAACAAAAACAAGGTAACTGAAATAAAGGCCTAGAGGGCAGAATGAATGGCTATGCAAATAGCAAGGTGGGCCTGCCCACAGTAATATTTCATGAACAGCTTGCTCATTTATATTTATTGACTCAGACTTATTTTATGTCTACCACACCGACAAAACTCTGAATTTTCCTCTTTTTGCCTTATATTGCCTAAACCTCCAGAGCCTTAAAGGTTATTTTCTTTCATATTTTCCTCCTTTTTTTCTTTTCTTGCGCCCTTTCAAATATTTTTTCTTTTTTTTGCGTGTCATATTTGATATTCCGTAGCACTCCCGGCTACTTTGAATTCCGGAGTAGGCGGGTTGGGTGGGGGATTTTGTGGGTGTCGGGGGGTAGGTGGTTTTGTGGGTGTCGGGGGGTGGGGGTGGGTGGTTTTGTGGATGTAGGGGGGTAGGTGGTTTTGTGGGAGTCGGGGTGTCCTGAGATTAAAATCGTGTCCGTCCTTCAAAACTGCCGATATCTTCTGGTAACAGCCTGGAAGCAGAATGCAGGATGACGCAGATCCCCCCACCAATTTAGGACACAGCCTTGCCATGTGTGCATTTGGGCTGTGTGTGTGTGTGTGTGTGTGTGTGACTCTGTGTGACTCTGTGTGTGTGTGTGCGAGAGTGCATGCATGCGTAAGTGCGTGCGTGCCTGTGCGCATGCCTGTATGTCTGTATTCCTACATGTGTGTTTTCGTTTTTCTTCTTCGTCCCAAAATACCTCATGTCAGACGTGAGGGGGAGGCAATGAAGGCCATAGACTCTGGGGACCATAACCAACCTCATTCCCATGGAGGGACACACAGCACAGCGCAGCGCGTTGAGACACAGATGGTGAATGTGACACACCGACGAGCCGAGGAGGGAGACGGACCACACTGCCCACCGTACCTCCTGCCCCCCCTCAGCCTCTCCACAACCCCACTGCCCACTGTACCTCCTGCCCCCCCTGAGCATCTCCACAACCCTCCTGCCCCCCCTCAGCCTCTCCACAACCCCACCATCCGCTGGGAAATTGGTGATTCACATAAATATGTGTTGTGTTTGTCCTTACCATGAGTAAAAACATTGACGCCAGATGGGAAAAACAGTTACTTTTGCATCACTAATTCAACACAGAGTCAAACGTGGCACTCTTTTACAGTAGGTGGTTCTACTCTCTTCATGTGGTATTAACACGTAAATATTTACTGTCGTAAGCAACTGAAATTTGTTTTGGAGCTTCACGATTGTTAGAATTTAAACAGCTTTTCACTCTATGTTGAATTCTGAGATGTTCTCAATGTACTTAAAG
>NC_085880.1:48227514-48230014 GCF_034702125.1 Engraulis encrasicolus | reverse complement strand
GGGTGTTAAAGAGCTTCATAGAGAGTGGTGGGGGTGTTGAAGAGCTTCATAGAGAGTGGTGGGGGTGTTGAAGAGCTTAGAGGAAGGGATGAAGATTACAGAGATGTGAAGGTGCTACACAAAGACGAAGAGTCAGTTACATCGAGAGAGCTACAGGTACAGGGAGGGGTGGGGTGCTGAGAAGAAAAGAGAGAGCTACAGGGAGGGGTGGGGTGCCGAAAAGAAAAGAGAGAGCTACAGGGAGGGGTGAGGGTGTTGAAGAGAGAAGATAGAGTTATGGGGAGGGGTGGGGTGTTGAAGAGAGAAGGGAGAGTTACGGGGAGGGGTGGGGATGCTGAAGAGAGAAGAGAGAGTTATGGGGGGGGAGGGGTGATGTTGTTGAAGAGAGAACGAAGATCACATGTGAAAGTGCTAAACAGAGAAGAAGAGAGAGGTGGAGGAGTGTTAAAGTGTTAAGGAGCTTTACAGAGAGAGATAAAGAAAGAGGAAAAGTGAACTAAAGAGGGCTAGAGATACAAAAAGGATGGAGACCACAGAGGTGGAGAAAGAGGAGCGGTTGATGTTAAGCTACAAAGAGAGGAGAGATGTTGAAGAGAGAGAAGATGAGTACAGAGAGAGGTGGAGGGGTTGCTGAAGAGAGAAGAAGAGTCAGCAACAAACAGAGGAGGGGGTGTTGAAGAGCACGATAGAATGTTACTCCTCTATAGATAGATGTTACTCCTCTATTTATTGAGCTGCACTGGTTACCGATCGCCGCCCGGATCAAGCACAAGGCATTGACCCTTGCCTACAAAACCATCACAGGAACGGCCCCAGCTTATCTGAAGGACCTACTAACGCCTTATGTTACTGGAAGAGAACTGCGCTCATCCAGCACAAGCCGTCTGGCTCTGCCATCCAGTCGCTCTATGTACTCCCAGTCAAGATTGTTCTCTGTTGTGGTACCCAAGTGGTGGAACAGTCTCCCAGAGGCAGCAAGACTGAGCACATCTCTTGCAGCTTTCAAGAAACAACTTAAGACATTCCTCTTTCGAGAGAATCTACTAGACTAATGCTTGAACTGGCCTTGCCCCAGGGCAGACTCCTGACATGATGTTTAGTTTAGTTTAGTTTGTGAGTGTGTGTTTGTGTGTGTGTGTACTCGTTATTTACTCTTTATAAAAAGAAAAAGAAAAAAAGAAAAAAAACTAACCCCTCTTTGCAACTGCACTTGTTGTTCTGTATATCTCCTGTGCACTTTGTATTTGCTTGTGATGTTGGCTTGATTATTGTCCTCTTTTGAACAGTCGCTGTGGTTATAAAGAAGCGTTGATCTGTCCCAAATGCAATGTAATGTAATGTAATGTGGAGAGAGGGGGAGGGAGGTTACATGTTAGATAGGGGATGCCTACTGTACAGAGAGAAGAGGAGTGAGGGAAACAGAGAGATAGGGTGCTGAGATGGAAAGAGGAGTAACAGAGAGAGGAGGGGTGCTGAGATGAGAAGAGAGGAACATAGAGATGGGAGGGTGGGGGGTGGGGGTTTTTTATTTGGCTGAGATGAAAAGAGAGTAACAAGGAGAGAGGAGGGGTGCTGAGATGAGAAGAGAGAGTAACAAGAGAGAGAGGGTGCAGAGAAGAGAGGAGAGTAACAGAGAGAGGAGGGGTGCGTGAGAAGAGAAGAGAAGAGTAACAGACGAGAGGTAAGGGGGGTGCTGAGATGAAGAAGAGAGAGTATCAGAAAGAGAGGAGGGGTGCTGAGATAGAGAAGAGAGAGTAACAGAGATGGAGGAGGGTGCTGAGGATGAAGAAGAGAGGTAACAGAGAGAGGAGGGTGCCGAGATGAAGAAGAGAGAGTAACAGAGAGAGGAAGGTGGTGCTGAGATAGAGAAGGGTGAGTAAACAGAGAGAGGAGGGTGTCTGAGATGAAAGGGTGAGGGACAGATAGAGGAGGGGTGCTGAGATGAGAGAGAGTATAGGCATAGCTGAGCAGTAGGGTAATAAAGAGAGATAGCCGGCAGAGGAGGGATTGATTTTAGACAGGAAAGGCCTAGAGAGATAGAGAGAGAGAGAGGGGTGTGTGAAGGGAGAAGAAGGATACAGTAGATTGATGAGGGAAGAGAGGACTTTGCTGGTCCAGAGGGAGTGATCTAAAGAAAGGAGGAGGAAGAGGGGGAGTTAGAGAGGAGGAGGAAGAGGAGAAGTTAGAGAGGACAGGGAAGAGGGGAGTAGAGAGGAGGAGGAAGAGGAAGGTTAGAGAGGAGGAAGAAGAGGGGGGTTAGAAAGGAGGAGGAAGAGGGAGGTTAGAGAGGAGGAAGAGGGGGAGTTAGAGAGGAGGAGGAAGAGGGGGGATAGAGAGGAGGAGGAAGAGGGGGGTTAGAGAGGAGGAGGAAGAGGAAGATTAGAGAGGAGGAAGAAGAGGGGGGTTAGAGAGGAGGAGGAAGGAGGGGTGTGAGAAAGGAGGAAGAGAGAGAGGGGAGGTGCTACAGAGAAAGGGGGTGGAGGAGGTGTGTTAAGAAATC
>NC_085880.1:48221797-48227414 GCF_034702125.1 Engraulis encrasicolus | reverse complement strand
AGGGGGGGGTCTGAGGCCCAGCACCGTCGCCATGACGCCCAGCTTCTGGTTGAGGTCCTGGGTGATGTTCAGCCACAAGCAGAGCGCCTGCACACGACCCTGATGAGCACACAGACAAGCATCAATCACAGACATACACAGACACGCGCGGACACACAGAGTTGCGCGCATGCAAACACGCATGCACACACAAAGACACAAGCGCGCACACAGGCATACAAGCCATAAAGCGGTGTACACACACATTACTAGCTTTTCGCTTGCTCGCCTACTCGCCACTCTTTTATGGAACGTTCGCTGAAAGTTCCCGCGGCTTTAACTGCCAATGTACAGGCGAGAAGGACCGAACTCAGTATTCCAATTGGTTACTCGCTTACTCGCCTTGCTCGAAGTTAGAATATTTTCAACTCGGGATCCGCCCACATCGCATCGCTTGTACAATACTCGCCTACTCGCCTGCTCGTTTCGCTGGAACACATTGACATTCTATTGAGTTCATTCGCTGAGCAAGTAACTAGCAGCGACGTGTGTGTACGGCCCTTAAAAGCCAAAAAACGTACCTGGAAGTCGTGTGCTGCGTACTTCTCATAGTCCTTCTGGAGTGTCTGCAGAGACGGATAGAGAGCCTCCACTGACTCCAGTAGCGCCATCACACGCCGTACCTGGCAGACGGAGGGAGAGGGGGAGAGAGAGAGGGAGAGAGAGAGAGAGAGAGAGAGAGAGAGAGAGAGAGAGAGAGAGAGAGAGAGAGAGAGAGAGAGAGAGAGAGAGGTTTTACTTCCTTCGGGATTTCAACCTTTACTCAACTCTACACTAGGGCTTCCACGGACTCCACGGACAACAACACCAGACAGCAGTGAGTGTGCCACCCTCTCCTCTCCCAGTGTCACCCCCCTCTCCTCTCCTCTCCTCTCTTCTCCCAGTGTCACCCTCCTCTCCTCTCCTCTCCTCTCCTCTCCTCTCCTCTCCTCTCCTCTCCTCTCCCAGTGTCACCCCCCTCCTCCTCTCTTCTCCCAGTGTCACCCTCCTCTCCTCTCCTCTCCTCTCCTCTCCTCTCCTCTCCTCTCTTCTCCCAGTGTCACCCTCCTCTCCTCTCCTCTCCTCTCCTCTCCTCTCCCAGTGTCACCCTCCTCTCCTCTCCCCTCCTCTCCTCTCCTCTCTCCTCTCCTCTCCCAGTGTCACCCTCCTCTCCTCTCCTCTCCTCTCCCCTCCTCTCCTCTCCTCTCCCCTCCTCTCTTCTCCCAGTGTCACCCTCCTCTCCTCTCCTCTCCTCTCCTCTCCTCTCTTCTCCCAGTGTCACCCTCCTCTCCTCTCCTCTCCTCTCCTCTCCTCTCCTCTCTTCTCCCAGTGTCACCCTCCTCTCCTCTCCTCTCCTCTCCCCTCCCCTCCCCCCCCCTCTCCCTCCTCCCTCCTCTCCTCTCCTCTCTCCTCTCCTCTCCTNTCCCCTGCCCTNCCCTCCCCTCCCGTCCCCTCCTCTCCTCTCTCCTCTCCCAGTGTCACCCCCCCTCCTCTTCTCCTCTCCCAGTGTCACCCTCCTCTCCTCTCCTCTCCTCTCCTCTCCTCTCCTCTCCTCTCCTCTCCTGTGTGTGCCACCCTTTCTCCTCCTCTCCTCTCCTCTCTATCCCCCTCTCCTCACCTATGTGAGTGCCATCCTCACCTCCTCTCTCTCCTCCTCTCCTCTCCTCTCTATCCCCTCTCCTCTCCTCACCTGTGTCAGTGCGACTCGTTGCCTCTGCAGGTGTTCTCTCCTCTCCGCCCCCCAGCCCAGAGGAGCTGCAGTGTTGACCTCTGGCCACATGGGGGCGCTACTGCAGCCACTCCAGCCAGGGACAGTCGACGATGACGATGACGATGGTGGTGGAGCGTCATCACTCGAGCACTCTCGAACCGTCGCAAGGTATGAAGAGGAAGGTGATGACGACAACGACGATGGCGTCCGCGCCCGTTCTCGGTCCCGGTGCCTGTCGGCCTTGATGGGCGTGCCCGTGCTCCGCCGGTCCCCTAATGATGATGTCATCACGCTGGGCCCCAGGGTGCTGTAGTCCACCTTGAAGCGCAGCACCTCGTTAATGATGTCAGGGATGGCCTGCGGAGAGAGAGACGAGACAGGGGAATTACATGACATTACATTACATTACACTACATTACACTACGGCCTGCAGAGAGAGACGAGACAGGGAAATTTCATTGCATCACAATTAGCTGACACCATGGGTGAATTCCAATATGCAGACTTGCGACCTCCACTTGTGCTTGTGGCCTCGTACCAGGAAGTAATACGTCGTGATGACATCACTGACAACAGCATTACCGCAGAAATACACCAGCGGCGATGCGATTCAAGCGACAGAGTGTAGCAGCAAGCGATACAAGCGATTGAGGAGACAAGAGTATTTCCGTACAGGCAGAAGGCAAAGCATTCAAGCATTCCCATTGGCTGTGGTCACTGACCTCTATACAGTCATTGGCTGTCGCGGCTTGTCGCCGAACCGCGTCATAGAAAGTTGAAAAGATTTCAACTTCAAACTGTCGCGCTCGTCGCGCAAATCGCTCTAGTCTCCAGAATCGCTTTTGTCTCTCGACTCAATACAAAGTCAATTACTTCCGTCGCTCGCCTCGCTCATGTTGCGGTAGGTGAATTTGTGCGGTAAGGCTTGAGCTGGCCTTGAGATCGCCGCTGGTGTATTTCTGCGGTTACATTTCAATATCTCGCAAAGGCTCAAGTCATTTTTTCATTTGCAAACTGGATGGTGAATGGAGAATAGTGCCCCAAAAAATGTTGTGGCTAGGCTGACACCGGGGAAACTTTATTGTTTTCACCACGGAAGCGGGGCATCAGCAAAACGTGAGGCCACAAGCACAAGTGGAGGACGCAAGGTCGCATATTGGAAAACACACTTTCATCCAAAGCGACTTGCAGCAATATTTTACAGGGTATTGGTTACAGTCCCTGGAGCAGTGTGGGGTCAGGTGCCACAAGTGAGGTAGGGAGTGGAAGGGTGTGTAACTGTCGTGCGGTGAATAAGAAGTCTGTGCGTGCCGCGCGAGTGTGTGTGTGTGTGTGTGTGTGTGTGTGTGTCCTCACCTGTCGTGCGGTGAAGAGGAAGAGGTCTTGATCCGATACGCTCCTGCGTGCGTGCCATGCCTGCAGCTCCAGCCAGATGACCTCTTTACTCTGACTCAGGAGGGTGCTGCTCTCCTGACCTCGCTGCTGCTGCTCCTTCTCCTGTAAATATAAATATTATTTAGGTACAGGGTATTGGTTACAGCCCAGATGACCTCTTTACTGTGGCTGAGGAGGGTGCTGCTCTCTTGCCCTCGCTACTGCTGCTCCTTCTCCTGATAATATAGATAAACAGGTATTTAGGTACAGGGTATTGGTTACAGCCCAGATGACCTCTTTACTCTGGCTGAGGAGGGTGCTGCTCTCCTGCCCTCGCTGCTGCTGCTGCTGCTCCTTCTCCTGTAGGAAGAGAGAGGTACAGGGTATTGGTTACAGCCCAGATGACCTCTTTACTGTGATGCTGCTCTCCTGACCTCGCTGCTGCTGCTCCTTCTTCTGTTAATATAGATGTTATTTAGGTGCAGGGCATTGGTTACAGCCCAGATGACCTCTTTACTGTGGCTGAGGAGGGTGCTGCTCTCTTGAACACGCTGCTGCTCCTTCTCCTGTAGGGGGAGAGAGGTACAGGATATTGGTTAAATATAGATATTATTTAGGTACAGGGTATTGGTTACAGCCCAGATGACCTCTTTACCCACGCTGCTGCTGCTGCTGCTGCTGCTCCTTCTCCTGTAGATACGAGAGATAGAGGTATTTAGGTACAGGGTATTGGTTACAGGCCCTAGATAGATAGATAGAGAGGTATTTGGTTACAGCTCCAGTAGGGTGCTGCTCTCCCGACCTCGCTGCTGATGCTCCTTCACCTTTAGATAGATAGATAGATAGATAGATAGATAGATAGATAGATAGATAGATAGATAGATAGATAGGTATTTAGGTACAGGGCATCGGTTTAAGGCCATAGATAGATAGATAGATAGATAGATAGATAGATAGATAGATAGATAGATAGATAGATTTAAGTACAGGGTATTGGTACCTTCTTCTTGGAGGACATGGAGGTGAGCTTCAGTAGCAGCTTGAGCGTCTCGAAGAACTTGAGTCGGTCGGCGGGGCAGTCGGTACGGGACGTCTGGCGGTGCGGCCGGGGGAGGGGCATGTGGTGCGGCACCCCGTGCGGCATGCTGACGGGAAGCTTCCCACTACTGCAAAACATTACATAGATTACAGTTATTTAGGTACAGGGTATTGGTTACAGTCCCTGAAGCATGTGTGGAGCTTACCACTGCTGAAGAGGATATAACAGATTACAGCTATTTACTGTAAGCCAGTCCCTCCAGGATTTTGCACTGGGATTTTGTGATTTTTGCGGTCAAAATGTCTGATTTTGTGGCGGCATTTTCTCATTTTTTGCAAAGATTTTGCACCCCTTTCTGGGTTTTTTTGGTAACTGAAAACCACAATCAGTCTAAGCAGGCTTAAGACAAAAGAGAGAGAGATTCAGAAACACACTTCCTATATAATAGAATAATAAAATATTGTCAAAAACTGCCAGAGCGTCTTATTTATAAGCCAGTGCGTCCAATGTGTAAAAAAAAAAAACATGGCCGCGACACTCATAAATCTCTGTCGATATTTTAGAACGACTTCGGGGGAAAACGGGACTGCGCGTTATGAAAAAATACTTGTGGGTATAGCCTACCAGTAGGCTAATGAAGAGCGTCGCGGGGTACAGTAGCCAGGCTGTATGCAAGCGTTACAATGACACCTGTTGGAAGACTTTGGTTGTGTGCATGGTTGCATGTGTGCATGGTTGCATGGATTCGCAAGACTTTATTGCAATAACACAGTGACAGCGTAGAAGGGCCGTTCACTTCCTATCTCGGTGTCCTTGACTGAAACAAGTTGCAAAACTTCGCACTTCCGAATCCTTTGCGATCGGACGGCACTACAGTGATCGTTAACAGAAGGCTTGTGCCTACGCATAGACATAGACCCTTAAATTACAAACATTAGCGAACATCGAAAAAAAATCAGACAACGACCGTCGGGTAGCATGCTCATCAAAGCGACAGGGGAGAGTGGAGAAGTTGCGCAAAAATGTAACGTAAGATGTTTGCTACTGTGCGACAGCACCGCCACTATTTCATGACTGCATACACTTCTTCGTCATGGATAAATGGGCAACAATACTTTTTCCAGCCAGGATTGCACTGAAAAGTAGGCCACTGCTGTTAAAAAAAAGGTCACCGACGCCTGCGTGTATGTGTGAGGGAGGGGAGGAGAGACGCGTAGCAGCTGAGATGAGGGTCGCGACTTCCGAAATAGCAGGCAATTCTTTTTCAATGTTTCAGTGACATAGGCCTAGGCCTATTAACAAAATTGCTTCCTATTGGTTTTCGTCTCCGGTGGTATTGTAGTCACATTTTTATTTTTTTGACGAAAATATAAATCAATAAACTCCACAGAATGTTGAAATTTTGCGGGAAAAATGCGGCTTTACAGGAATTACGTGGCATCGTGAAATTATGCGGAATATCATTGAATTTGCAT
>NC_085880.1:48201797-48209297 GCF_034702125.1 Engraulis encrasicolus | reverse complement strand
CGGGAGTTGAAAAGGGAAGTCAACTTCCCCGACCCCCACCGCCCACCCCCACCAGCATGTGCCGCCTGCATGTAACTTACACACCGCCCCCCACCCCCATCCCACAGCAGCATGTGCCGCTAGCATGCCCCCCCCCCAAAAAAAATCCTTCCTTCATCCTTTACAGCCATCCAAATCCATCCACGACCCTTACAGGGGGGGTATTGGGGGGGGGGGGGGGGGGGGGGGGGGGGGGCAATGAAGCTACCCCATTCACGGCATGTGCAGGAGGGTTATGGGGGGGGGGGGGGGCAATGAAGCTACCCCATTCACGGCATGTGCCTTCCCATCCTCCAGCCAGGGGGGGCAGACTGGACGGCAGAAGCAGAAGTAGAAGAGAGTCAGTCATCACCACCACCATCACAGATCATCACCACCCCTGCATGTGCTGTGCTGGCCTGTTGCTGCAGCCACCTCCTTGGCCAAAAGCCTACAGGTGCAGGGAGGTATTGCCAGGCACCCAGCCCCCCTATGTAGCGTAGAGGCATTAGGCCAGACACTAGGGCTGTAATGATATTGTATCGAACCGAGAAATCGTGATACACAGAGTCACGATACTGTACCGTGATACAAGGAGGCAATATCGTGATACGCCCTTTCAAAGTTTTACTACCCATTAGTCCAGAAAACAACCTTATGATTCGATATGATAGTTGTTGGAACTGTATTTTATTCTATATGAGAGCAAACATGTTGCCGTGGCACAAATGTGCCCTTTCGCATTCAAGAATTCCTATTCAAGGCTGCAGAAGATTACTGGACTGTGCGAGGACTTTATCTGTACCAGAACAATGGAATGCCCAAACAACAGAGTTGCATCTCCACATGGCAGGCCAAGGACTGTGTGTTCCTTGCCTGATTATCATAGACTTGCAATCGAGATTCGATCTGCAGCGCCGCCGAAGGTGTTGCGTCACTAGGAGGGCGCAGCCTGGCTAGTGTGTTCGTGTGTTCGTGTGTTTGTGTGTGTGTGTGTGTGTGAATGAATTAATCTCTATCCGGGTACGCCCCCCTTTTCCCCTTAGCGGATAGAGATAATTGTTATCAGGGGAAAATCCTTCAATAAATATGACTTATGGCTATTACATCGTTTAGAACGAGTGGGGAAAATGGTAGCTGACGGTTCTCCCCATCCGCTCTCCAAGCCGGTTTGAAACTTAATTAAGGATTCTCTGTGTCTTTCATTTCAGGTGTTTCATATTTACAAATGTTAAGGGTTTGAACCTAACATTTACTTGGTCCTTCAGAACCGGATCCCAAGATACCCGACGATTCCAGCACGCGAGGAGGGAACCAGGAAAGTCTGTGGCCACAGCACTAAGACCCGTTTCCGGGACTGGTCTCTCCCTCGCAGGCTGGGATCCGACGGTTGACGGGAATCTTGAAAAAGACCAGAGAATCGTGAGTAGGCCTACATTTTTATTTTTATTTAAAAAGGATTGAATGAAAAGACGGTAAAAAATAAGAGAAGACAAAACCCTGACAATTCTAGACTCTATCAGGTAAACGTAAAGGGAGGGCAGACTCCCCTAGTACGAGAAACTAGTTTAAATTCTGTGTTCTCTGCGTTGAGAGAAAGTGTGTGCGTGAAAGGATTCGTATTACCACTCGGTAATACGTTTCATACCAATACAACAAGGTTCAAATAGCGAGTCTTTGTGGAAGCCTGTATGCAAGAAGATTCCACCTGTGAGGTTGAAGTGAATCTTACCACAAACGATCGTTGATCGCTATCTTGTTGAAAAGTGTATCCAGCAATAGAGGCACTGTAGGTGTTGTGACGTTGGACTAAATTCATAGAGACAAAATGGGGGGCAGTAACAGCAAAATAAGTGAAAAGTTCCTTGCTGAAATGCAATGCAAGGACTGGAAAATTGTGCATAGAGAAAATCCTAGTGCAGTAGCACCGCTGTGTTACTGGGTAAAAAACTATGGGTTTAATGGAAATTTGTCTACAACAAACCTAACATTTATGGCCTGGCCAGCAGGGCCAACAGGAACACTACAATGAACACCAAAACTATCACGGCCAACGTCGAGGCCAACACCAAAATTCCTGACTAGACCGAGAGCACCAGTATCGACCGTACGGGCATGGCCCCTCGGCCGATGACTGGTTTGATGATTATGAGGAAACGGGCGGGGATGTGGAAGAGGTAGACGTCGTTCTAAAACTTAGAGGGATTGTTGTACCAAGAAAAAAAAATTAGACCTGAAATTACCCTTCTGGTCAAAGGGACCCCCGTACGTTTCCTCTGTGACTCTGGTGCTAGCCGCACTGCAATGCAGGAAATAGCAAAAATAGCAAAACTAGTGTGAAAATGACAGCCATTTGGATTACTCACTGAGCAGTTAATGTCTCAGATAGCCTACCATATAATAATAATAATAATAATAATAATAATAATAATAATAATAGTAATAATAATAATAATTGTATTTGTATAACACTGTGTCATACAAGGCAAGTAATATGGATATCTGTCTGTCTGTCTGTGTGGGCCCTATTTGTTGTATGAATTGTCCTAGTGGGACACCCCACTGTGTGTGTGAGAAAGATTGTATATGTGTCTGTGGAGTGTACGTGTGTATCTGTGGAGTGAGTGCCTAAATATGTCTGAGAGTGGAAGAATTTTTTTTTTGAGTATATTGTGGAGGTACTCTATTGTGTTCAGAGTTAGCTGGAGCTTGGGAGTGCACATGTTGAAACAACATTTTTAAAATAAGAATAAGCCTTTTATTTTATTCTACAATTCAACTTTGAGGTGTAGGATTTTGTCATGATTTTTTCCACACATTCTTACCCATTTATTTTTGATTAGGAGAAAACGGGGTTGTGGAGTTATGTTGTTTCTTTACTATTTTCAATTGAAAGTTAACATGTTAATGTTTAAGCCTTTAAGACAGGGCATTATAAATTAGCTGTTACCAGAATGGCAATGACCAAGTCATAATGTATTACTAAAGGCCCCGTGCACTGTCATGGTAGTGTAGTGTAGTTGCAAAAGAGTTTGCTTTCATGATTTACAGTACCAAAATGTCTTTGTTTCTTCTAAAGAATAGATTAAGCTTTCTCCTTGTTCTTATTTTTTTTTTTTAAAAGAACAATGGGTTTGAGATCTTGAAATAACGCAGGCGTTATTTGATGGCCCAAAGGTGCTGTGAGTAAACCTAATTTGGACCTGGTCTGAGAGTTAGGTCACATGTGCTGAACATTTCTAGAAATTTAGGTTGTCATTTTGTTTTGATTGACGTTTAACTATGACTTATTTCTTTGTTTTATTTCATCGAATTTCTTGCCTTATTATGTTCTATTTTGATGAGTTATTGATCAATGGATCATGGGTTTGGTTTAATTTTAATGAATTAATAATTTTAATTTTAATGGTTTATTTTAATGACTGGAGCACAATGTTGACTCTGATAAACTAGACTCTGAATACACAGAGGCGCTTGACAAAATCACCCCAGCAAAGATAACAGTGTCCTATGTGTAGATGTTTTCATTAGCTCGGATAGATATTAAAAGGCTCAGAGGCTCTCTCTAAGTAGCCCAAGGTCTTCTGCAGGCAACCCTTATCAGACACAGCAGGCCCAACTATAAACATGCAAATTTCTGTGGCAGAGACAGAAAGACACTTAATATTGAGACCTCCAACAGTGTATGCTAAACCACCTGTTTGTCACTGAAAAGACAATAAGAACTTAAAAAAAAAAAAAAAAAAAAAAAAAAAAAAATATTTTAGGATTAATCAGTGCATTAAACAAATATGTGTATAGGGCACATGTTAAATGAAACCTTGTTCTGAAACTTCACCCCTTAACCTAACCTAAAACAAACATAAGAGAGCTACAATGTGGAATCAAATTGCATCAGGGTTTGAATCATTTGTATGTTGGTGGTGTACTATAAACAAAAATATGGACAGAATGAACAACATCCACTATAATGTGCAGGCGCTGGGCAACAAAACTGAATTCGAGTTCAGGGCCATCCATGAACAACTGAAGGCAACCTGCCTAATCGCATTCCAATCTCGTATTGCGGTTGATATGCTTTTGGCCGATAGGAGTGTGTGCTCTATTTTTGGTTATCAATGTTGTTCCTTCATACCGAACAATACGGCAGCTGACGAAAGTGTCACCAGGGCGATAGAGGGACTGGGATCCCTCAACCAAAAAGAAAATGAAAGACCACTCCGGGGTCGACACTTCAGTGTGGGATGGTTTCTCTGACATGTTGGCAAATACAGACAGGTTGGCAGCGTCCATAATCATGTCTATTGCAATATTTGTGGCGATCCTCACGTTATGTGGATGTTGTTGTATTCCTTGTATTAGAGTGTTGTGCACCAGATTTAGTACCACTGCCATTGCACAAATGGAAGAAAAAATGTCAAACCTATATGCTCTTCTAACTAGACAGGATAGTGATGTCGATGACACTATGATGATGTTGTTGGTGGAGACCATGAGCCTCCACACCAATCTGACGATTCCCTCCACGTCCCTGATCTGTTCCCTGACCCAGGGGATTATGCTCGGGGCCTCTAAGTGTACCTATTTAAAGAAAAAATCGTTTGAGAAGTGATCACTGGATGATGTTAATGTTTGTCTCTATATAGAATAAACAGGGGGAAATGTTGGAACTGTATTTTATTCTATATGAGAGCAAACATGTTGCCGTGGCACAAATGTGCCCTTTCGCATTCAAGAATTCCTATTCAAGGCTGCAGAAGATTACTGGACTGTGCGAGGACTTTATCTGTACCAGAACAATGGAATGCCCAAACAACAGAGTTGCATCTCCACATGGCAGGCCAAGGACTGTGTGTTCCTTGCCTGATTATCATAGACTTGCAATCGAGATTCGATCTGCAGCGCCGCCGAAGGTGTTGCGTCACTAGGAGGGCGCAGCCTGGCTAGTGTGTTCGTGTGTTCGTGTGTTTGTGTGTGTGTGTGTGTGAATGAATTAATCTCTATCCGGGTACGCCCCCTTTTCCCCTTAGCGGATAGAGATAATTGTTATCAGGGAAAATCCTTCAATAAATATGACTTATGGCTATTACATCGTTTAGAACGAGTGGGGAAAATGGTAGCTGACGGTTCTCCCCATCCGCTCTCCAAGCCGGTTTGAAACTTAATTAAGGATTCTCTGTGTCTTTCATTTCAGGTGTTTCATATTTACAAATGTTAAGGGTTTGAACCTAACAATAGTGTTTCCAAACTTCAGCGGAGATACATTTCAGAAATCGTGGGGTGTATCGAACCGTAAGTCAAAAATCGTGATACGAACCGAATCGTGAGCTGAGTGTATCGTTACAGCCCTACCAGACACCCCCTCTCCAGTCACAAAAACCTGCAGGTATTGGGGCCGCCAACCCAGCCAGGCACCCAGTTGTACCCAGCCCCCCTGTGTAGCGGTGCAGAGGCATTAGGCCAGATACCCCCCTCTCCAGTCACACACACCCCCCCCCCTCTCCTCTCCAGTCACAGACACCCCCCCCCCCTCTCCCCTCTCCTCTCCAGTCACAGACACCCCCCCCCCCCCTCTCCAGTCACAGACACCCCCCCCCCCTCTCCTCTCCAGTCACAGACACCCCCATCCTCCAACGGCATGTGCGGGTCCTTTAGTTTGCAATGCACCCCAACACACACACACACACACACCACCTCTAAGGCCCCCCATCACCCAGTAGAGGGCTGCCCCCCATCACCCAGTAGAGGGCTACGCCCCCCCACCCCCCCCCCACCCCTGAGGGTTAGAGGGCTGTTCTATTGTCTGGCGGCTGCACAGCACAGATGCATTGTGGGGCATTGTGGGGCGTTGTGGGCGGCTGCAGCTATTGTGTCCTACGGCACGTGTCCCATAATCCTCTGGGCTACTGAATGGGGCGTCACAGCTGGTGGGTGGGGGGCGAAGCGGGCAGCTGCATCCCCCAGCTAACCCCTCTGCATCCCCCTTCTCTCCACTGCTGTCAAGAGTTTGTTTTCATCTCTGCCAATGAGACACATTTACGGTACTTCTAATATAGTCATACAGATCTCCTCTCCTCTCCTCTCCTCTCCTCTCCACTCCTCTCCTCTCCTCTCCTCTCCTCTCCTCTCCTCTCCACACCTCTCCTCTCCTCTCCTTTCCTCCCCCATCGCCTCTCATCGCCTCTCATCGCCTCTCCTCTCCTCTCCTCTCCTCTCCCTTCTCCCTCCTCCTCTCCTCTCCCTCTCGCCTCTCCCTCCCTCTCCTCTCCTCTCCCTTCTCCTCTCCTCTCATCGCCTCTCTCCTCTCCTCTCCTCTCCTCTCTCCTCTGCTCTCTCCTCTCCTCCTCTCTTCATCCCCCTCTCCTCACCTCTCCTCTCCCCTCCCCTCTCCTCCCCTCCCCTCCTTCTCTCCTCTCCTCTCCTCTCCTCTCCACACCTCTCCTCTCCAGAGCTTTTCCCGTGTCTTCCGCACCACACGCGCCAAATGAGAAGAAAGGGGGGGGGGGGGCTGTATTGAGGGGGGGGGGGGGGGTGGGGGGGGGGGGGGGGGGGGGGGGGGGGGGGGGGGAGGGTGTTGAGGCCTTGGAGCGGGAGTCTGATCGGGTCATCTGGCGGGTTTGGGGTGAGCTGAGGTCCCCCATTCTCTTCTTCTCTCTCCCTCTCTCTCTTTCCATCTGTTTATATATCCGAGTCCTCTCACTGCCTTCCTCACGCTTTTTCTGTCGCTCTCTCTCTCCTTCTCTCAGTCTCTCCTTCTCTCCGTCTCTCCCTCTCTCCGTCTCTCCGTCTCTCCGCCTCTCCGCCTCCCTCTCTCTCTCTCTCCACCTCTGTCTCTCTCCTTCTCTGTCTCTCTCTCAGGGCGCCACATCTTCTCCCTCAGCAAGAGGAAATGGGATCCTATAACACCTCCCGCCCCCCTGCTGCCCGTGTGTGTGTGTGTGTGTGTGTGTGTGTGTGTGTGTGTGTGTGTGTGTGTGTGTGTGTGTGTGTGTGTGTGTGTGTGTGTGAGTGTGAGAGAGAGAGTGTGTGAGAGAGACAGAGAGTGTAAGAGTGTGTGAGTGTGTTACAGGATAAGAACATCTAGAGAGGCACTGGTCCAGTCTAGTCGTGTGTGTGTGTGTGTGTGTGTGTGTGTGTGTGTGTGTGTGTGTGTGTGTGTGTGTGTGTGTGTGTGTGTGTGTGTGTGTGTGTGTGTGTGTGTGTGTGTGTGTGTGTGTACATACCAATTACACACAACAACATCAACAGCAACTCCTGCCCGCCCAGTAACACACTGCTTGCCTCTGCAGACACACACTGCTTGCCTCTACACACACACACTGCTTGCCTCTACACACACACACTGCTTGCCTCTACACACACACTGCTTGCCTCTACACACACACACTGCTTGCCTCTACACACACACACTGCTTGCCTCTACACACACACACTGCTTGCCTCTACACACACACACTGCTTGCCTCTGCACACACACACACG
>NC_085880.1:48181581-48201697 GCF_034702125.1 Engraulis encrasicolus | reverse complement strand
CCCCTTTTTAAATTGAAGTAAAGGGTTTGCAATGCTGCCACTGCTCTCTCTTCTCTCTCTCTCTCCTCTCTCTCTCTTCTCTCTCTCCTCTCTCTCTCGCTCTCTCTCTCTCTCTCTTCTCTCTCTCTCTCTCTCTCTCTCTCTCTCTCTCTCTCTCTCTCTCTCTCTCTCTCTCTCTCTCTCTCTCTCTCTCTCTCTCTCTCTCTCTCTCTCATGCAAGAAGAAGTGTTGCACCCATGCATGTAAGCTCTCTCTCTCTCGCATGCACGCACACGCACTCACTCACTAACTAACTCGCTCACATGTGCATGCACGCCACGCACACATGACCTTTGAAAGCAGTCCTCTATAGCATGCCATGCCAGTCTAGCAGCTCTGCATACACTCAGCTCAGCTCAGCTCAGTGTGTAGTGAACTCAGTCTCTCCCTCTGCCTTGTACAGCAGTCCTGCATGCAGAGGTGTGTGTGTGTGTGTGTGTGTGTGTGTGTGTGTGTGTGTGTGTGTGTGTGTGTGTGTGTGTGTGTGGTGTGTGTGGTGTGTGTGGTGTGTGTGGTGTGTGTGGTGTGTGTGGTGTGTGTGGTGTGTGTGTGTGTGTGTGTGTGTGTAGTACAGAGGGGAGGTGGTTGGCATCAGCTCATGCTGCAAGAATGCAACTCATCCTGCAGGAATTTACCCCAAAAACCCCTCACAGCCCAGCATCACACACACACACACACACACACACACACACACACGCGCGCGCACGCACGCACGCACGCACGCACACACACACTGTATGCCCGTACTCATCCTGTAGGAATTTACCCCAAAAAACCCTCACAGCCCAGCATCACACACACTGACACACATGTGCATGTTATGCACGCACACACACACACACACACACACACACACACACACACACACACACACACACACACACACACACACACACACACACACACACACACACACACACACAGTCTCGTTAGTGTCGACAGGGCAGAGGGAAAGCTGTGATGACTACTGGAATTACATGATCATCAACACTTTAACAGTATGCAGCCGGTGTAATCATATACATCAACACTTTAAAGTATGCATCTTGTGCAATCGTATCAAGAACATGATATATCAACACTTTGCAGTGTGCATCTTGTGCCATCGTATACATCATGACTTTGCAGTGTGCATCTTGTGAAATCGTATAAATCAACACTTTGCTGTGAGAGCATTTTGTGAAATCATATAAACTAATCAACACTTTGCAGTGTGCAGCTTGAGTAATCGTATAAATCAACACTTTGCAGTGTGCATCTTGTGAAATCGTATAAATGAATCAACACTTTGCAGTGTGCATGTCATGGAATCGTACAAATCAACACTTTGCAGTGTGCAGCTTGTGTTCGTATAAATCAACACTTTGCAGTGTGCAGCTTGTGAAATCGTATAAATTAATCAACACTTTGCAGTGTGCATGTCATGGAATCGTACAAATCAACACTTTGCAGTGTGCATCTCGTGGAACCATATAAATCAACACTTTGCAGTGTGCATCTTGTATTCGTATAAATCAACACTTTGCGCTATGCAGCAGCCGGTGTAATCGTATAAACTTGCAGTGTGTGCATCTGGTGTAACCGTTCTTTGCTGTGTGCATCTGGTGTAACCGTTCTTTGCTGTGTGCATCTGGTGTAATCAGAACCTGCTCCAAGAGCTGTGCATTTCTACCAAGTATTTAGATGTATAAGGCAGGCCTATGTATGAATAACAGACTGTGTATACGGTCTGCGTGCTGTGCGTTGTACATTGTGTGCTGTTTGTTGTATAGGCCTATGCGTGAAGGCAGGGGCGCAACTACAGTATATGCGACGTATGCGTTGCAGGGGGGCACCAGAGAGAGGGGGGCGCCAAAGAGAGGGCATTGGAGGGCGCCAAATAATTATTACGTGTTTTTGTTTGGGAGGGGGCACCAAAATAGTTCTTGCATATCCCCCCAGAAATTTGTATTTGCGCCCCTGCGTGAAGGATAGACTGTGTATACGATCTGCATGCTGTGTGTTTTATGGACTGTGTAATCTTAGTGCTGCCGGACACTTTTCCTCTGTAGTCTGACACTTCTGTTCTGTTCTGTTCTCTTCAGGATGTCACCAAGTATCTGCAGCACTGGTACATTCTACAACTGACGTCAGCAAGCATGTTTTCATATTTGGCCATCCTGTAAGACCGATGCATTTGTCATCTGATGGGTATTTTTGATGCATAGTTTCTGTTATCGCCAACAAGGCTACCTTTCATGATGACACATTAGGACGCAGGCTGCATAGACGGGAGGGGGAGTCGGAGGAGACAGGGGAGATCGAAGACACAACAACTGCATTCCTTTAAATCTATTAGCGCCACCGCCACTCGGGGGCAAAGGCAGCAGCCAGCGCGTTATGGCTGCGAGCGTGTGTGGGGTCAACCCAGGCACGAGCCTGGAACGCGGCAGGCAGCACGCATTCCAAAGGGCTTTCTTTCTAGCGCGCGGCATCATAAACAGGTCAATGACATGAGATGAGAGAAGCTAAACAACATTAATATCAGAGTTTTCATTCAATTCATTTAGTTGTCTTGGAACAGCAATTTAGTTCGTGTACGATGATTTCCTCCATAAAGCCCCCCAAAAAACAATAATTTTGAGGGTTTTTTTGCTACAATATTTCAACATTTTTCATCTGGTAACACTGAAGCATTCCAGAGGGCTTTCTAGCGCGACTGCGGCCTCATAAACAGGACAGTGACATGACATGAGGGAAGCAGCTAGGCCTACATAACACACAACGCCCTTCACACAATCTACGCAGCCCGAACTTTATGTCCATCTGCGCAACAACAATGGCACCAACAGCTGCAAGAAAACTCGCCAGTTAGATAACGAGGCGATAATAAATTACAGGATGCATCGGATTCAGCAATGCTTCGTGCGTGGAAATGATGTCAAAATGTCAGTGTACTGTACAACTTGGAACACACCACCAGACAAATCAAAAGTGCACAGCCAGCCTAGTACGGTACACGAAGAAGTCACAACTACATGCCAATGCAACGTCAAAATGAGTTGCACCACTGCTGTGCAGACGTCATGGCGCTTAAGCAACAAAAGTAACTATTGTGGGAAAAAGTCCCAACATAATGTTTTTGTAGTCACCATAAATGATAGTATGTGCAACAGTTCGAGGGACAGTGCAACATGCACAGTGAAAACGTCATGCATAGCTGTATCATAGCAATCCAGTTGCAAAACATTAAGTTCAAACTGCGGCTAAGTGCAATGGGTGGTTTTCTTGGAAGGCTAAATCGGACATTACAAGAACACACAGTGCTGCTGGAGTTAGCTTCTTCTCTGTAACCTAGAGGCGATATGCCCATAACGATATCAGTCAACTGCATTCCAATGTGTGATGTTTTGCACGGATTAGCAGCACTTGTGCGCTTGCTTGGGGACAAAGAGCTGGAGCTAACCTTCATGTTAATCTAACGTTAAAGCCATCCAGCTGGTGCACCGACCACCACCGCAGCTCCGGTTCAATCTGACCTGCAGCGGGTGCATGTTTGCTACCTACGTAACAATAAAATCCACCCTTGGATTACACTTCAAGACCATTTCGGTTGTGCAGGACTTGACACATACACAACAACATGCACTCCCGTGGAGTTTTGGTTACATCACACACCCTTGCACCTTGCTCACAGCAAACTAACTTGGCTCAACGTTACAAACAGCTAATGGACAATGCAGCTAGCTAAACTGCTAGCCTGAAGCGAGCTGATGTTGCATTGAACAGAACACTTTCACTGCAGGGATTTTACCTTTCTCAAGGGACAGGCATCTTCTTTGCTTTACCCTGGATCTGCAAAGGCGTAAAGCTGTGCCTCTGACTGAAGAAATTCCTCTATATTCCTCCCGTTAAAAAGTTTGCAACTTTAGAGTAATTTGCTGTCGGGGCTGCAATGCACGAGACTCACTTTGTGGCAGGAAGACGGCACAGGGCCACGCGCATGTGCACTCCGTCCACCTCTCACTACTTTCCATTCACGGATCACAATGTGGCGAGCGCCGATTCCCGGCTGTGTAGTTTCTGATCACGAATGTACCAACTTGTCTCATGCTCTTTGCTTACCTGCCGTGGTCTGGCGTTTCCATTCCTTATGGGGCGATGCTTCCAAAATGTCCCCTCTATATCCGCAGTAATCCAACCATGGCGAGGCGGGTATTGCAGGGAATTGCACTATCTATTGCAAGGGTGTGCCTGTTTGCGTTGTCCGTTGCACACAAGCCTATCCGCCTGCAGAGCCGCTGTTGCTCGGCTGTACGTGCATTGACGCCATCTTTCCAGCGATCGCGGAGGGAGTGACAAAAATCATTTCATTGCTACGGCAACTCGCGTAGTGCAGCAGCGGACAGCCCCTCCCCTACCCGTGACGAATTCAGCGCATGCAAATTCACTGGGTGGAATTATTAACATGTCAAAATGTTACCAGCAAGCGGGCATACAAGCTGTCTTTGACTGAAATGAAATGACAATGGATTAGAATCTACATGTAAATCACTTAGTGCACTCTTTTATTTTATTTTGTATTTGTATTTTCATAGTAGCCTAAGTTGAAGTAGCCTAGGGCAGATCCTAGGCCTATTAACCCTCTAGCTACCAGAATTTTTTTTGAATAGGCCGGAATCCTACCAGGAATTCTAAGGAAAAATTGACATTTTGGTCATATTCTAAATAATGTCAAATAACTTGAAAAGAAATGAAAAGTGTCAATTACAAGTTACTTTCATATTAAAGTAGAGAAAACACACTTTCAAATGGTATATCATTTATGGATAATTAATTGTTCAGTATTACCATAGAGTGCCTTTGATGTGGATTAAATGATAAAATTTGATAAAATCCGATATTATCTAGGCCTATCTATCTATATATCTATATATTTAGGCCTATATATCTATCTATCGATCTCTTTATCCATCTATCTATCTATCCTTACGTCTATCCATCCATCCATCTAGGGTCAAAGTTGAACAATGATCATGTGACGACACCAAATGTCGTTCACCCAAAAGTCCTGTTTTCAAGCGGTTCAAGCGGTATGACTGTAATGGACTACACTAGCTAATAATGTTGGGGACGGTAGTGCGCATGACGGTTTGTACTGAGGCTGACGGCGGGAAGTTCGAGTCTGAAGTGGCGTTTGACATTTCCATTCACTGTTTCCCCCCTTTTTTGTTTTGGTTTTCTTTTGTTGATTTGTTAGAGTAGTTAGAGGCTGTGAGCAGTAAGGTTCGGTAAGAATACCGGCCGACGGCCTGTATAGGTCCGGTATACGGTATCCTTGCGACTCTTCTGCCATGGCGGGGAGTCAGAGTGGGGAAGGGGATGAGCATAGTATGGATGGGATTCAGGAGGAGGATCGTAGTTGGAATTTGAGGAGGATGAGTGGTGGACGTGAACTGAAAAGGTCTAGACCTGGGTCGGCGTCTGAAAGTGAGGAAGGCAGGGAGAAGTGCTCTTTTGTGGTTGTGAGGTTTGACGGAGATGGTGTCAAACATATGGATCCAATTAAGTTGACGACTGTACTTAAAAAGCAGGTTGGATTGATCAATAATGCCAGAGTGTTGGATGACGGTAATTTGTTGGTTGGGTGTGTTTCTGAGGATCAGGTTGTGAAAGCTGAACGGTTGCAGACTGTTGGGAAGGCAAAGGTGGTGAAAGTTGTGAGAGTTGGAACTGAAGGGTGCAAAGGGGTTATTACTGGAATTGACAATGCAAATAGGTGAGTTGGTTAAGGGACTGAGGGAGAAATGTGAAGCTGTTGTGAGTGCAAAGCGTTTGACAAGGGGTGCTGAGAAGAAAGACACGGAGTCTATTGTGATTCATTTCAGTTCTAGAACTCTTCCCACTGAGCTGTATTTAGGTTATATGCGATACAGAGTGAGAGAATTTATGCATAAGCCTCTGCGGTGTTTTAAGTGTCAGAAATTTGGTCACGCTGCCAAGGCGTGTAAAGGGGTACAAACGTGCGCGAAATGTGGAGGTGCTCATGAATATGGGAAATGTGGAGAGGGGGCGGTGCTGAAATGCTGTAATTGTGGAGGAGCGCACAGTGCAGCGTTCTGGGGATGTGAAGTTATGAGGCGAGAAACGGTGATCCATAATGTGAAAGTGAAAGACAAAGTGTCATATGCTGAAGCTACTAGGAGACTAGGTCTCTCTAGAAATAATACTAGGCCTGCTCATGGGATTGGGGAAATAGCTGCAGTTGTGAATAAGGAGGTGGGGCGTGCGCCTGTTACAGTGAAGGAATATAGCTGGAGGGAGAAAAGGGACCTGGTAATATTTATTGCAGGGGTGATTAATGCAACAGCGGAAGTGAAGTCCAAGACTGAGAGAATTCAAATAATTACGAAGGCAGCAATCCAGCATCTAGGTATGGTGGATTTAAAGTGGGAAGAGGTGAGAGATGGTCTCTGTGTGGTGGCGCCCAGCCAAGATAGCGGATGATTATTCAGTTTATGATTATTCTACAATGGAACGCAAGGAGTTTATTGGCAAATGGTCAGGAATTTAAAAAATTTGTGAGTGACATGTGTATAAAACCAGATGTGATATGCATTCAAGAGACATGGCTCCAACCAAGATTTGATTTTGTTTTGTTTGATTATGTTGCTGTTAGGAGGGACAGGGTGGAGGGGAGTGGAGGGGGATGTGCTACCTTTGTAAAACAGGGGATACCATATAGGGTTTTGGGAATAGGAAAAGAACAAGAATATGTGGTGGTGGAGATTTGGGTAGAGGCAAGGAGAGTGGTTATTATAAATTATTACAACCCGTGTAAAAGGCTAGTGCTTACTGATTTGGAGAAAATAGAAGGACAAGATGGAGGGAATGTGGTGTGGGCTGGGGATTTTAATGCACACAGTTCAATGTGGGGAGGGAGTAGTACTGATTGCAATGGGCAGGTAGTTGAAGAGCTGCTGAGTGAAAAGAATTTAGTCTGCCTGAATGATGGTAGGGGGACTAGGTTTGATGTCAGGACAGGGCGTGAGTCAGTGCTGGATCTTACACTCTCTTCATCTAGGATGGCGCCAAGATGTATCTGGGAAGTACATGATGAGGTTATGGGGAGTGATCACTATCCTATTATTTGTACAGTTGATATTGCTGTCAGTCTAAGGTCAGGAATGAGACCTGGGAGGTGGATCTTTCAAAAGGCGAACTGGGAGAGATTTAGAGAGATAAGTGACTTGTATCTCAGGTCAGTCCCAAACACTGTTAGTGTTGAAGAATATGAGAAGGAGGTGCGACAGAGGCTCTGTATGGCTGCTAGGGAAACTATCCCTAAAAGTTCAGGAAAGCTATGTAAGGCTGCAGTACCTTGGTGGAATGAGGAGTGTGAGGTGGCTGTAAAAGCCAGAAACAGTGCTTTTAGGAAATTGAGGCACTCTCATAATTTTGAACATTTGATTGAATATAAGCAGGCACATGCAGTGGTCAGAAAAGTCATTAGACATAGGAAAAGGACGTACTGGAGAGATTACTGCAGCTCAATAGGAAGCAATGTGGAAATAACTGAAGTGTGGGGTATGGTTAGAAAAATGGAAGGTATCAGGAAAGACTGGAACTATCCCATTCTTTCAAATGATGACCAGCTGGCAGTCTCTGATATGGATAAAGCAGAAATGATTGTATCAACTCTAAGCAGAGTGCACAGTTCTGATAATTTGTCAGAGAGTGAAAAGCGTGGTAGAGAGAGGACTATGAATGACTTTGATGGTATTATTCAGAAGAAAGACAAATCAGAGGATAAATATAATGTCCCATTCACGTTGCTGGAAGTTAAAAATGCTTTGGAGACGTGTAGAAATTCAGCCCCTGGACAGGACGAAGTGTGCTACCGAATGCTGTCTCATCTGAGTGATGAAAGTTTGATGACACTTTTAACTCTGTATAATAGGGTGTGGGAGGAGGGGCATATCCCCGCAGGATGGAAAGAAGCGGTTATCGTGCCCATAAAAAAACCAGGGAAAGATGCAAGCAACCCAGTTAATTATCGTCCAATTGCGTTGACCTCTCAGTTGGGTAAACTCATGGAAAAGCTTGTCAGTGGACGATTGATGCACTTTGTTGAGGAAAGGGGGTTGATGACTAGGTTTCAAAGTGGTTTCAGGAAAGGGAGGAATACGATTGACTCCATAATAAGTCTGGAAGATGAAATCAGAAAGGCCCAGGTAAACAAAGAAACGGTTGTGGCTGTGTTCCTAGATGTTGAAAAAGCGTATGACATGCTTTGGGTGGAGGGCCTTTTAATTAAGTTACACTTGCTGGGGGTTGGGGGGAATTTGTTTAATTGGGTTATGGAGTTTTTGAGGAACAGGTGTATACAGGTCAAAATAGGGATGGACGTTTCGCGAAAATGCTCAGTTGAAAATGGAACTCCACAAGGGAGTGTGATTAGCCCTTTATTGTTCAATATAATGATCAACGATGTTTTTTCTTCTATTCAGCCTGATGTGGGTCAGTCCCTATTTGCAGATGATGGTGCGCTATGGAAGAGGGGAAGGAATGTGCAGTATACCTTGAAAAAAGTACAGGAGGCGTTGACCCTTGTGGAGGACTGGGGAAGAAAGTGGGGTTTTAGGTTCTCTGTTGAGAAAACGAAAGCAGTATTTTTTGCCAGGAAGAAGATCTGTGATAGTCAACAGCTGTATCTATATGGCCGTCCAGTTGAAAGGGTCTCTTCTTTTAAGTTCCTGGGGGTGTTTTTTGATACCAGACTCACATGGAGGACCCATGTCTCCAGAGTAGTGGATAAGTGCAAAAATGTCCTGAATCTGATGAGATGTCTGGCTGGGAGGGAGTGGGGAGCGGATATGGCCTCTCTTAAAATGATTTACATATATCTAATACGGTCTAGGATTGATTATGGGTGCCTGGTATATGCGTCTGCAGCACTGTCAACTCTGGCTAAGCTAGATGTAGTACAAGCAGCAGCATTGAGAGTGTGTCTTGGTGCTGTAAAATCTTCTCCAGTTTGCTCCCTCCAGGTTATGACTGGTGAAATGCCTCTGAGTTTGAGGAGACGTCAATTGCAAGCCAATTACTGGATTAATGTGATGGGTCAACGTCCTGATCATCCTGTCGGAAATGTAATTGTGCCTAGCTGGGAGAGAGGGGTGGCATCTTTATCTAGCTTTGGTTGGACTGCTGAAGACGTGGCCAGAGACCTGAATGTTCTGCAGAGGGCGTTTTGCCCAGGGGTGTTATGGCCTTCCGTTCCTCTGTGGCAGCTGGAAGTCCCAGGTATTGACCTGGCATTACTTAAGATAAAGGAACGTGATCCTGAGGTGGAGCTGAGACCTATGTTTTACTGTCATGTGGGGGATGCTTATAAAGACTGTCTCTTAATGTTCACAGATGGCTCAAAGAATCAAGACACAGGAGTTACTGGGGCGGCATTTGTGGTTCAGGGAATGGAAGTGCAGGCGGTAGAGAGAACCTCTGATATGTTAAGTGTATATGCTGTTGAACTGTATGCCATTCTGATGGCTGTTAGGTGGGCTGTGCAATTACGGCACAAGAAGATTTTGATATGCAGCGACTCTGTGGCAGCCATCAGGAGTCTTGGAAAGGGTACTTCCAAAGCGAGACAAGATCTGGTGTATGAGATCCTTTTTGCGCTCAGGGACTTGAGACTTAGATGTGATGTGAGTGTTTCATTTCTATGGGTCCCTGCCCATGTGGGTATTCAACTAAATGAAAAAGCTGATGAGTTGGCTAAGTCTGCTTCTCAACATGTCGAGATAGATGCTCCTTTATGTTTATCAAAATCAGAAGGTAAGAGTATTGTTTGGAAGGAGTCAGTGATGAAATGGCAACTTCTTTGGGAGAATGAAGTAAAGGGCAGGCACTTGTTCTCAATTGTCAGTAGTGTGTCAGATTCAGTTGCGGCTGTCAGCAGTGGGAGACGTAAGGATGATGTCATCATTTCTAGACTATTGATAGGACACACGAGTCTGAATGCTTCTTTATTTATTTTGGGAAAACATGTGAATGGGATGTGTGCTTGCCTACAGATGGAGACAGTACAACATGTTCTATTGTCCTGTGGACTTTATGATTGTCAGAGGCGAGCTTTGTTCAATTCTTTAAAGAAGTATGGCCTAAAGGACGTGACACTGAAAAGTGTGTTGACTTTGGGGAGGGTTAAATGCAGACGGCATTTACTTCAATTCCTACGGGATACAGGCCTGTACTACAGGATTTAGGACATTGGATTATTGGACCTATAGGTGGCAGCAGTGCAACGTTTCGGATGCCAGCTGCCGTTAAACCCCATTGAAGAAGAAGAAGAAGAAGCTAATAATGTTTGAACTAAACCATGCCAAAGACGTGTAAGGATAACCATAGAAGTGTCCGCGATAGCAGACAGGACATGAATGGAGCTCTAGGAAGTTTCCCCTCCCAATTTGGCACAGGTAAGACGCGCCAGGCATCACCGACTTTGACCGGAATTGAAGTGCTACAACACCACGTTGGTAGGCTATTATTGGAAGTTAGCATTCAACTCAACGTCTTCACGCACATTTTTATGAAGGACAACGTGGAGTAGTAACAGTCCTTGACTGCTTTGCCAAAGCTGACACGCAAAATGAGTAGCCTATTGTTCCATGCTGCGCTTCCTTCACATGATGCGCCTGTTACGCAGAGCTGTCGCGTCCGTTGTTCCAGGTAACTAAGATGATTGGATACCAACATATGGTTTGACTCTGAAACACATCGAAGACACATTTTTAATATGTAGCGTGTAGACATCGGCTGGACAGTTGTGTTTGCTATTTAGGACCATGGCAGAACTCATCACAGTTGAACACCGTCTCATAAGCCTAATAAAACAACATGATCTAAAAATAGCCTAAATAGTCATACACATGTGCTGTTGACCATGAAAATAGATCGAAGAGGGTTGGAAGTTTTCATATTTAGTGTATATTAGTTGTAGAAACAGAATGGTTGTGTTTGTAGCCATCCAATCTCGGACGGCCACCATTTGAATTGATGGCAGATTGCCAAATCGCATAAAGCGGCGCATCTCGTAATAAAATCTAAAATACTGAAAAATAATATAATATAAACATATGGTTTTTATCGCGAGCCAGCTCCCGGGGAAGTATAGAGTGTGGAGCTATCAGTTCATACTCTACCCTAGGGTGATGTGGCCGCTCAAGATGTGCGAGGTCCCGTCTTCAGTGGCAGACAAGATGGACAAGCTGGCCAACTCGTACATCAAGAAGTGGCTGGGCCTGCCAAGATGCCTGTCAGACGTAGGGCTGTTTGGCAGGAACATGCTGCAGTTGCCACTGCGATCCATCAGCCAGGGATACAGGCAAGAGAAGGCCCGACTGGTACTGGAGCTGAGGGAGTCCACTGACCAACTGGTGAGAGCAGCTGGCTCCCAGGTACGAACAGGGAGGAAGTGGAAAGCCCAGGAGGAGGTGGACCTGGCAGTCAGCAGGCTGAAACATCGCGAGGTGATGGGCAGAGTCCAGGAGGGGCGTGCAGGGCTGGGAAAAGGCGAGACTACCCTCTTCTGGTCGAAAGCCTCAAAGGAACAGCGGAGAGCCATGGTGGTGGCAGAAGTGGACAGGGCAGAGAAAGACCGTCTGCACGTCAAGGCTGTGTCGCAGAGCCGACAGGGAGCCTGGTTGTCATGGGAAGGTGTCTCAGACAGGCCCATGACATGGTCTGAGCTATGGAAGATCCCCCAAGCCAGGCTCAGCTTTTTGATCAGAGCCACCTACGACACCCTGCCTTGCCCACGAAACCTCCACCAATGGTTTGACAACGAGGAGAGCTGTTCTCTTTGTAATTCCATCAACGCTAGCCTCCAGCACATCCTCTCTGGCTGCAAGGTCGCACTTGCCCAAGGCCGGTATAGGTGGAGACATGATCTGGTGTTGAGGAAGCTGGCAGAGGTGACAGAGGCGTGCAGACAGGAGGCTAACAGCAGACCTCCTACACCAGTGAGGCTGCCTATCCTCTTTGCAAGAGCTGGGGACAACCCCAAACCTGCCCACCGCATATTGCCATCAAGGTTCCTCTCACCTGGCAGTGAGTGGAACATGAGGGTCGACCTGGGCAGACAACTCCAGTTTCCCAGAGAGATTGTGGAGACTTCTCTTCGGCCAGACCTGATCCTGTGGTCAGTCCCACGCAAGACCATCCTGCTGGTGGAGCTCACCGTCCCATGGGAGCAGGGCATGGAGGCTGCAAATGAGCGCAAGCGCTCCAAGTACTCAGATCTGGCAGCCGAGTGCAGAGAGGCTGGCTGGAAGGCCGTCACGCTCCCCGTTGAGGTGGGCTGCAGGGGATTTGTCGGGGCCTCACTGATTCGCCTGCTCCGTGACCTCGGATGCTCTGGAGCGGGACGGCGCAAGGCGATCAGGGAATTGGCGGAAGAAGCAGAGAAGGGTAGCTTCTGGCTGTGGCTAAGGAGGAGAGACAAGGGGTGGGGGTCTAACACCTAGGGCATCAGCAGGGGTTGGCAGGGAGAGATCCCTGCCATCGCTCCGCCACCAGTCGATGTCCTGGGGTTAAAGGAGCGAAACATCAATGACTGGTGGTCCCCAGCTGATGACCCGCCCAAGCCCAGGGGTGTACAAGGCACACTTGCATAAAGGCACTGGAGGAGGTGCGTCAGGCAGCAATGCTCAGCAGGTAGAACACCAGCCTGTATTTTCAATTATACTGAAAGTATATCGAGGAGGGTCTGTAATATTGAGCTAAAGTGTTTGAAAGCTGGAAAAACTGCATGATGACGGCCGTTCAGCTGTATTTTCATATGAAAATATTCCGGCCGGCCGCGGCCGTTTTGGTACAGATCCAGTCGGACGTTCACGGCCGTTATGGTAGCTAGAGGGTTAATTAGAACAAAATGGCTATAGGCCTAATATGTGCAAAATTCAAATTAAAAAGCCTAATGATTGACAGATAAATCAAGTACATCGGTTCGTACATGTTGCTCCCCCTCTGTAAATGTATTCATTAGAAAGTGGATAGAAAGAGAGTTGTCTCTTCTCAATGCTTGACTTGGTCACACGCAGCATTGAACCATTGAACCAACTCTATCTAGGCCTATCCGTGCTGTGTGACCAGAGGCGGAACAATTGCACACAGGGCCCTAGGGCAAAACACTTATACCCCCCCCCATATGGCCTGCCAAGGTCATAAATTATAGGGGCCCCACCACCAATACAAGAATGCCCTGGGCCCAAGGGCAAACGCCCTGCTCGCCCTCCCTATAGCTCCGCCCCTGTGTGTGACCCTTACCCCTGTTTGGATGGATTCTGTTTTCTTAGATGACCACCAGTCAATACGACTAGAAGCGACAGGATTCTGGGGAAAAAGAAAGACCCTGGCCTGTTTTCATTCAACGGAGACAGACAACACAAGTGAAGCTCCACGTCCAGAGAAAGACTCCTCTGTGTAGTGGCCGGGAAGAGCTGGTATGAGCGTCTCTCACATACACATTGAGTGCATCTTAATATGCAACCTTGCCTCCTCCACTTGCCTCCTCCACTCGCTTCTCGTCATGATGACATCACTGACAACAGCATTATATTTCAATATCTTGCAAAAGCTCAATTGTAGAGTCTTTTTCTCGTTTTATGTATTTTACAAAGATCCAGCGAGTTTAAACATTCAATGTAAGTGCTGTTTGAAAGAATAATCTATCCTGCTTTTTGGAAAAAATAAATTGAAACGATGATACAAATTCTCTCCCAAAGCAATGGCAGCATCGTGGTTGAGCTCCATTCATTCCAACAGCCTCTGCGCTCCTTGGCGCTCCTCTGCGCTGTCTGGATGGCGCCACTTAGTGGACAGTACCACCCGGAAAAAGTCGCGAGATTCCTCTCTCGTACTACCCATAAACACTCTCTGACTGCACACTGCACACACCGAAATTGCATTTATGCCTCACCCGTGCAAGGGGGCAGCCCTCAGTGGCGCCCCATGGGGAGCAGTGCGGTGGGACGGTACCATGCTCAGGGTACCTCAGTCATGGAGGAGAGCACTGGTTGATTACTCCCCCCACCAACCTGGCGAGTCAGGAGTCGAACCGGCAACCTCTGGGATGCATGTCTGACGCCCTAACCGCTCACCCATGACTGCCCCATTTATCTATACAATTTAAAAGATAAAAACTCTGAAATGCATTTGTTTTATTTTGCAGATATGGGTGCTGTTGCAAGGGCAAGGCAACGTGTTCTCAAAAGCATGTTCATTTACATTTGGTTTTGAGAAGTTGTGACAGCATTGAGCCACAAGGTGGCAGTAGCCCACCAACACAGTGTCATCCCCAGGGGAGGTGAGCAGAGAAAGAGGATGCTGTTGATCTCATTTACAGTAAAAGAGACAAAGACCATGCAGCAGACAGACAGACAAAGCAGCAGACAGACAGATAATGTAGACAGACAGATAATGTAGACAGACAGATAATGTAGACAGACAGACAGTGTAGACAGACAGACAGACAGACAGACAGACAGACAGACAGACAGTGTAGAGATACAGACAGACAGTGCGGACAGAGACAGACAGATAATGCAGACAGACAGTGCAGACATACAGACAGACAGAAAGACAAAGCAGTAGACAGACAGATAATGTAGACAGACAGACAGACAGATAATGTAGACAGACAGATAATGTAGACAGACAGATAATGTAGACAGACAGACAGTGTGGAGATACAGACAGACAGTGCGGAGATACAGACAGATAGAGACAAGCAGACAGACAGACAGTGTGGAGATACAGACAGATAGAGACAAGCAGACAGACAGACAGACAGGAAGTGCAGAGACAGATAAACAGTGCAGACAGGCAGGTCAGACAGACAGACAGACAGTGTGAAGATAGAGACAGACAGACAGACAGACAGAGCAGAGATAGAGACAGACAGATAGGCATTGCAGACAGACAGATAGGCAGTGCAGACAGACAGACGTAGGCTAATGTAATCTTCAGTAGGCTACTGTCTTTTTTGTGTCCTGCACAGCATGTTACTTTGTGCATGGCATCTAGCAGACCATAGAAATATATGTAGTATAAGATAAAATATCACAACATGGAGTCATATCAGTCCAAGAGTCCAATGTGCAAAAATGCGAAGATGCAAGCAATGCAGGAGGAATTGTGCAAATAAAACATACATTTATGAAAACAAAGGAGCACTTGAAGACCTTCATTGCAAAATGACTTAGCTATATGCATTTTGGGACATTTTGGGAAATTGAAATGTTTTTACTGGACATTCCATTGCATTGCATTGCAGTAGAGATGTCCAGGATCCAAGATCCGGTTCCCGATCCGGCAGGATAATAGGGTTTTTCACAGGATCCGGATCCGGTTCCAGGATCCAGGATCCGGTAGCCGAGGCTTTTCAGTCAAAATAATTTGAGCCAACGTGATAAAAAGGGCCCACATGTGTGAGTAGGCTATGTGTTTCAACCCTTTCGTAGGATCCGGTATCCGGTTCCGGATCCGGCAGGATCTTAAGCAGTGGATCCGGTATCCGGCAGGATCCTAAAAATCAGGATCCGGTGCATCTCTACTACGCAGTATACAACTCCTTTCAGCGTGGGTGCACAACCTGCACCAAAGCGCCACACGTAACCACGGAGATGCAACAGGAAGTCAGCATCCCTAAACATCAACATCCTGAGTGCGTCTTAATATGCAACCTTGCCTCCTCCACTTGCGCTTGTCTCCTCGTCCCGCCTCCTGGCCCCTCCTCCGTGGAGAAAACGATAAAGTTTCCCAGCTGTCAGCCTAGCCACAACAACTTTTGAGGGACTGTTTTTCATTCACCATCCCAATTGCAAAAGAGAAAAAGACTCTACAATTGAGCTTTTGCAAGATATTGAAATATAATGCTGTTGTCAGTGATGTCATAATGACGAGAAGCAAGTGGAGGAGGCAAGTGGAGGAGGCAAGGTCGCATATTAAGACGCCCTCCGTGTGTGATGGTCCTTAATGCTGCACATAACAGGTCTTTGTGCCACATAACAGGTCTTAATGCTGCATGCAGTTCTTAATGCTTGGTACTGCGTCTGTCACATAATGCTCATGTGGTTGTCACATGTGTCAAATTGCTACATCATCTGTCACAGTTCTTATTACCGGTACGTAATGCTTCTGTGGTTGTCATCTGTCACTACCGATATTTATGTAACACGTCTGTCACAGATCTTATTATTGTGGTTGTCATCTGTCACATACCGACACGTCAACACAACAATTAATGTAGGTTATTACTATATAATGATCAAAGTTGTCCTGTTAAAACGTGGTGTTATAAATTTGCTGTTACCAGAATGCACGCACTGATGAAGGCTTGATAGCCGAAACGCGTTTGCTTTTGGACATGGTGGTAGGCTTAATATGAATAAATAATGAGACGCAGTTTGTGAGTGCGGATTTTTCTTCCTAAAGTTGATACCTTTTATTGCGCACCCAAAGACTTTCGTTTTTTTCCAAGAAGTTGAGCACGTCCTTTGCCAAAACTGTTACCAGAATGGCAATGACCAAGTCCATTACTAAAGGCCCTCTGTTATGTCTTAGTAGATTAATATATGGTAATTAACCTTTTAATGACTACAACAGTGTGCCACTGATGGTAAGGCATGCATTGTGGGGCTACTAACAGACAGATAAAGAAATGCCTAGAGCTTTCATAGGATTATTAATAATAATATTATACTAGCACTATAACTTTAATAGCATATATTATATTAATATTATACTAGGAGAGCACCCTATAGCTTTAATCACATATGTTACCGTATATTAAAATCATACTAAGGGAAAGCACCATATTAGTCTGACCGGCCAGACCGCCAAGTAATTCAAATGGTCTTGCCTGTCAGACGAGCACGCTGTAGCTTTCATGGATTAATGGGGGTGAGCAGCGGTGTTGAAGTGCAGCAGTGTAAATATACAGTAGGCCTATATTGATATTATATAAAATAGAAGAGGTTCATTAGAGCTGAAGGGAGCAGACTTTGGTGCTGCACCCCTTTGGGGTGAGTCATCAGTTTCACAATATTGCTAGATGCTCACAGTCATATCTGCATTTTAATATGACAGTGTGCCTCAGTATACATTATCATCTGCATTTATGCTTGGCAATTATAAGCATCAATCAATCAATCAATCAATCAATCAATCAATCAATCAAGTTTATTAGGACCATGTACAATTAAAACATAAATGTTTCCATTCCATGCATTGCAATAGATTTAGCCTTGGGCTAGTTTTCATCTGTAGTCCCTGACATTGAAAATTTTAAAAATATGCAATAGAATAATTAAGTAAAGCAGCAGTCAAAACCAAAATGAAAATACACATAAAAACAATAAACAAATCACTCGTGTCCCCTGTACCCAACCCACCGCCACCCACACAACCACCCGCACCCACCCAAACAAAATATAAAATTAAAAGCATGTAACAATCATGCTTGGATATAACATAGGCCTATATCCTCTACAGCCTCTACAGCTTAGTATGGCACCAGGAATGTTCCACATGCCCCCCGCTCATTAAGCACCTGCCCCCCCAAATGCCAGTGCACGCCACTATTGATGCATGCATTTTATATGGTTTTCAATTGCCCATCATGCCATATGGAGAATAGGGAGAAAATTATGTAGGCTAATGTAATGGATGACATAAATGCAGTTGGTCTCTGTGTGGGTCAATGGTGTTTTAAGTCAGGGTGGTGAAACCTGCACCTAATGCTGCCACTATTGTATGGAATACACATGTTTTTAGTGGATTATATAAGAAGCATACTCATTTCAGTAGGCCTACATTAATTACCGGTTATTTAATTTATTGGCATTAGCTGTGGTTGTACCAGCTGACGTCTCAGCCCCTCAAAAAGCCATTGACCCATATACGTGCGCTGCTTAACTAGTTATAAAACATGGACTTCATTCCCGGACTCCCAAGTCCTGTAGAGCACACCTGCACACCTGCACGCCACATGGGACCCGCTGATAAGTTATGCAACATCTCCCTTTACCTGTCTCTGATGGGCGCACTCTGTTAAGCCATAACCAGCTTCCTTCCATGCATACCTTATACAGTACATACAGTATAACTTGCTATGCGTCATTCGCGTTACCTGCAATTCGACATACATGTTACATCCTATTTAGAATTATTGCACGACAGATGGGGCATAGTAGAATGATTGAAAAGAACATTCTGGAATGCTTGGCCCATTACCCAGGACTGGACCATCTGGCATAGCTGACATTTCCCGGTGAACCCCGCACCCTCGTGGGCCCCTATTTTCAAAACTGTTTTTTTTTTTTTAAAGATTTTTATTCCTCTCTGGAAATAGGGGCCCACGAGGGTGCTGGGCCCACCGGTGAGTCAGTTCTGCGCCGCTAATTATGAGAGGGCCCCTTTAAGCCACAAGTGCCTGGGCCCTATTTCTCCCCCATGAGGGGCCCCTTTAAGCCACAAGTGCCTGGGCCCTATTTCTCCCCCATGAGGGGCCCCTTTAAGCCACAAGTGCCTGGGCCCTATTTCTCCCCCATGAGGGGCCCCTTTAAGCCACAAGTGCCCGGGCCCTATTTCTCCCCCATAAGGGGCCCCTTTAAGCCAAAAGTGCCCGGGCCCTATTTCTCCCCCATAAGGGGCCCCTTTAAGCCAACAGTGCCCGGGCCCTATTTCTACCCCATAAGGGGCCCCTTTAAGCCACAAGTGCCCGGGCCCTATATCTCCCCCATAAGGGGCCCCTTTAAGCCAACAGTGCCCGGGACTTTTTCTACCCCATAAGGGGCCCCTTTAAGCCAAAAGTGCCCGGGCCTTATTTCTCCCCCAAAAGGGGCCCCTTTAAGCCAAAAGTGCCCGGGCCTTATTTCTCCCCCATAAGGGGCCCCTTTAAGCCACAAGTGCCTGGGCCCTATTTCTCCCCCATAAGGGGCCCCTTTAAGCCACAAGTGCCTGGGCCCTATTTCTCCCCCATAAGGGGGCCCTTTAAGCCAAAAGTGCCCGGGCCCTATTTCTCCCCCATAAGGGGGCCCTTTAAGCCAAAAGTGCCCGGGCCCTATTTCTCCCCCATAAGGGGCCCCTTTAAGCCAACAGTGCCCGGGCCCTATTTCTCCCCCATAAGGGGCCCCTTTAAGCCAACAGTGCCCGGGCCCTATTTCTCCCCCATAAGGGGCCCCTTTAAGCCAACAGTGCCCGGCCCCTATTTCTCCCCCATAAGGGGCCCCTTTAAGCCAAAAGTGCCTGGGCCCTATTTCTCCCCCATAAGGGGCCCCTTTAAGCCAAAAGTGCCTGGGCCCTATTTCTCCCCCATAAGGGGCCCCTTTAAGCCAAAAGTGCCTGGGCCCTATTTCTCCCCCATGAGGGGCCCCTTTAAGCCAAAAGTGCCCGGGGCCCTATTTCTCCCCCATGAGGGGGCCCCTTTAAGCCACAAGTGCCTGGGCCCTATTTCTCCCCCAGGCCAGCCCCTCCTTTACCTGTCTCTGATGGGCGCGCTCTATATGCTCCTTACAGCTTCCTGCATGGGGCTTGCCTTATACAGTGTATACGGTGTAACTTGTTATGCCTCATTCGCGTTACTGGCAATGCGGCATAGAGTACACCTGCACACCTGCACACTGCATGGGCTGTGCTGATAAGTTATGCAACATCTCCCTTTACCTGTCTATGATGGGCCGGGCGCGCTCTGTTAACCCGTAACAAGCTTCCAGCATGGGGCTTGCCTTATACATACACCTACAGTATATAATTGTTATGCGTCATTTGCGTTACTGGCAATGCGGCATACACCTGCACGCTGTGCTGATAAGTTATGCAAGATCTCCCTTTACCTGTCTCTGACGGGCGCGCTCTGCTAGCCTATAACCAGCTTCCTGCATGGGGCTTGCCTTATACAGTGTTTAGAAGTAAGGTGCGCACATCCACAAGTAGTTGTCCAGGTACCAGACAAAAGGTCGTAGGTAGTGTGATGAAACGGTCTGCACACTGTGTATCAGGCTTAACTCCAAAAATACTTCATTTCATTTTA
>NC_085880.1:48174081-48179081 GCF_034702125.1 Engraulis encrasicolus | reverse complement strand
GCAGACAGGCAGGCAGGCAGGCAGACAGAGAAGACAGACAGAGTAGAGTAGACATATACATTATCTGTCCATGAAGTAGCCTGCTGAAATGGGATATTGTATCAATAAGAAGAGGAAGAAGCTGACATGTGATATTGTATCAACAGTAAAGGATGTTCTGTGGAGTTGAGGACAGTAAATACCCGTGCTGTGCTGTGCCGTGCCGTGACAGCCTAATCTGTTCCCATCAGACACCTGATGCAAACATGCAGCCTGTGTTTGCATACGTTACGTTATTGCCCCCTGGCCTGGTTACTGTGGAGCGTAGGCCATGAGGAAGAAGGAAAGGTTACCAAAAAAAAGAGGAAACGACACGGACCATGTCAAAGGAAGCGAGACTGTACAGGATCCCGCTGGTCAACCGTCCTTTGGTAGCATTGTCTGATTTACATGCACTTCTCCACGAGGCCTAGGCCATAGCTTTTTTAATGCACTCAAGACAGGACACCCACATACATGACACAACACTACAGCACATACATCTCACACACTTGCACACAGACCATTAAACTACTTCTTCTCCCTCTCTCCCTTTTTCTCTTTCTCTCTGTCCCTCTCTTTCTCTCTCTCTCTCTCTCTCTCTCTCTCTCTCTGTCTCTCAACCTCTATATGTTTATGTTCTCGTACTCTTTTTGGTTTTATTTGTGCTTATTGTATGCGTCAACTGTCTAGTGTCGATTTCATGTACCAAAAAAAAAAAAGGATTTATAGTAGTACAGAAGTGTGCATGTGAACGGAAATGGACCTCTGGGGATGGGTAGGACTATTGTTTATTGGAAACTGAAATGATTATTAAACTGTATAGTACTTGATGTGTAATGTTAGTGAACTACTGAACCAATGTTCACAATGTTGCTGCTGGTAAACTACATTGAGATACTGTACACAAAGCTACTTTCCATAAATAAAGTAATAATAATAATTTTAAAAAGGACAGGACAGGCTTCTGGGCCCATGTTGTAGGCTGCCTGACATCATTCAGTTGCCATAGTAACCAACCAGGAATGGGGTCTGTGGGGATTGATGCGTACTGTGGCAGCCAGAGCCCAAAATGGGCCGTCGCGGTCGTCGCTGCACCTCAATTTCAGCAAAGCCATAACATTCTAACCACTCAATAAAATTAAAGAGGAGCACTTATGTTCTGAAAATAACCTGTAATTTGAAAGCATATGGCATGTCATAGGGTAGGCCGTCTACATCATCATAGACACGCCTGTTTGTTCAATATTTAAATAGCTATGGTGTAGGCCTATAGGGTATTTGAATAGTCACTTTTGGTCTGGTTAAGTTGACTGAACCCGTATACACTGTGAACCTTAAGGCGCGCTGATAACAGAAAATGAACTTTGGAATAAGAGGGCGTCTTGACTCGACTAGGCTTGGCTAAGCGACACGCTTGCTGGCTTTCTCTGTCTACTGTCTACCTGGTGGGCAAAAAGAGGAACCGACGTGACGTCACGCACTCAGTCCAGCCTCGCGCAAAGAACGCATCTCTCCTTCGCCACATCATCCCGCTAGGCGCGCGTGCGCTCGCTCACTCGCTGAAGCCAATATGCGATGAAAAGACTGAGGAACAGAAAATAGACACACTAAATTCACGGACGAGACGCCCATCTATACTCCAATGCTTCACACAGACAACCGAGAGGATTTGAGCACGTTAGAAGGGCAGCCCGCGCCGACGTAGCCTAATTCCAGCTCGCCTCGCTGAGAGAGAACAATCGACATTTAAATTCCATCTTGAAACCTTGACTTGAAAACAAAAAAAATGCTTCAGTCTCTCACAAGCAATTCGTGTGTGCGCCTTATTCAGAGCAACAAATCGGCATGGTACTTCTTATTCCTAGTGCTGGGGTACGTTGTGTATCTCATTTTCGGTGCCGTTGTGTTCTCGTCCGTGGAGCTGCCGTATGAGGACCTGCGGCGACAGGAGCTGCGAGCTGCCAAGAGGTTGTTTCTCCAGGACAACGCGTGTCTGTCGGAGGAGAAGCTAGAGGAGTTTTTGGCCAAAGCGCTTGAGGCCAGCAACTATGGGGTGTCGATTCTTAACAACGCCTCATCGAACTGGAACTGGGACTTCACCTCCGCTTTGTTCTTCGCCAGCACGGTCCTCACCACCACAGGTGAGATGTCCGTCTGTCTGTCTGAGGTCTCGTGAATAGCAGTAGAGTAGAGTAGCAAAACATGAAGGCTACACAAAGACCTGTAGGTTATAATACACATTGTTGCACATTACAGTCAACATAGTAGCCTAAGCGCCCATCTGCGTACTGCCTATGTTTTCTGCAATGTGCAATAATGTGTATGACAGGTGAGCTGCTCTGAGGTCTCGTAGTAAACAACAGTCCGCTACACACACACAGGCCTTAGTGTGGTGTTATTCTGATGACTTGCGGATCCATACTAAAAATCAAATTAAATAGGACCGAGAAGCAGGATTAAGATGACAGAAAAATAATGAAACGATGGTGGGTTGAGGCCTGATTTGAAATAATTTGTGTCTTTATCGGTTAGTGCTAGCACAAGGCCACAAGACGCACATAACTGTACAATATCTATGATTTAGGGTTGCGTGCGTGGAGCCTATCCATGTCGCGTAATGTTTCATCCATTTTTTTCAATGCGCCCTTTCCAATAACGCCTGGTTTCCATTGTTAGGCAGGCTACACAAAACATGCCCTTTCCACATGATCATAGGGATTCCCTGATTGACGCTCCCAACCCANGACGCTCCCCTTTCATCTCGCTCCCACTAGCCAGACTATCGGTACCACCGCCATATGACGGGCTAGTTATCTTGTTGATGTTAGTTTTTTGTTTCTAACCCTAACCTTAACCCTAAACCTAACCCTAACCCTAAATTGCTTGTATGTGGCAGTATATGATAATACGTGAAATATAATCGGGTGGGACTACACGTCCGGGAGTGATAGAAACACCTGGGACCGCACGTCCGGGAGCGATCTCAGTTGGGAGTCTCCATCCCCCACCGATCATAGGCTAGTATGAGCTGAGCTCTGTGTGCACAGCCTTGTTTCTGTTTTCCTCTCTGGGTGTCCACCTGTCCGGTGGCAACACTTGACACCTGGTCATGTGTCACCCCATCATGGTCACTTTGGTTTCACTACCACGTGTCGGCGGTAGGCTGTAGAAAATAGAACCCCAGGATGCCATCTGTTGGTGACGTCACATCAGTTCTGTCTGGTGAGAGCCAGACACCCACAATATATCGTCCTTGGCCAATGACGTAAATCTAATCTACTATAGTTCAATATCGTCCTTGGCATAATTTCACTCGTGTGCGTTAAATGGTCTTTCAGACAGATCTAAGGCCTTTGGTGCCAGTGTACAGACATATCACGGGTGGAATGATAATGAGCTATGCTGCTGCGTAACGCTGAAGTTTAAACGTAGCCTAATATTGTCATTGTGGTGAGCTTTTTAGTGTGGTGACTACAGGCTGTCTGCCATTGCGCAAAGGCATGAGGATAACGGTGTGTGCATCCATATTGTCTGTGTGTGTGTGTGTGTGTGTGTGTGTGTGTGTGGGGGGGTGGGGGGGGGGGGGGGGGGGGGGGGGGGGGGGGGGGGGGGGGGGGGGGTTAAGGACATTTCAAACAAAATTGGCACTACCTTAATGAAGTCTGGGGTGCATTTCTCAAAATAGAAGTTGTTAGCCTGTTAGCAACTTCGGTAGTTGCCAATGGGAAAATGCATTGAAAACAACAAAGTAGCTACTGTAGTAAGCAACTTTGGTTTCGAGAAATGCACCCCTGAGTTGTTATTTGCTATCTATGGGCTTGGGGGTCCCAAGCGGCTGCCTGTCTAGCCTGGTGGCAAGATGCACCTCTGGCTGAAGTTGTAATATATCGTCAGTGTGGTCACCCGTGACTGTGAGTGACCTTTTTAGTGTGGTGGTGATTACAGGCTATCTGTCATTGCGCAAGGCATGAGGATAATGTTGTTTTCAGATTGCCTCACAGCAGACAGGGCGGCGTCTGAAGGGACTTTGCTCAATTCAGATCAAGACACTATAGCAGGGGTCCCCAAACTTTTTTCTCTGGGGGCCACATTATCGTTCCTGACTGTGATCGGGGGCCGGGATCAATCATATGGGCTGTATACTAGGCCACTGCCTGTTATAGCCATAATTTCCAGCACAAAATAGTTCATCATTACAAGTGATTTGCAAAAGAAGTGAGTACTTAACATGTTTTTCTATTTGAAATACCACAGGTATTCCTTTTAAATCTAATAACCATGTAAAAATAGCAAGGAAAGGTTAGAAAAATATGGTGATTAACAGTTTATGAGTGATTGGGCCAGTTCAAATGGTGAGGTGCAGAGAGGTGGAGGGCCGGTCAAAGGGGCATGGCGGGCCGCATCCGGCCCCCGGGCCTTAGTTTGGGGACCCCTGCACTACTGTGTGTAATTCAATGTAAAACACTGCATTGGTGGCACGGTTTTCAGTCTACTCAGACTGTGCAGAAAGTACAACTGGCTGACTACTGACTTGCACTAGCAGGAAATCACCCACCACCAGTGTGTAACTTATTCATACAACATAGACGTCTGAGGCAGGTCTGAGTGCTGCAACACTCTGGCAGTAGAACACATGCAGTGAGCGGTGTTTCCCACAGAACACGAGTTAACAAGTGTAGTGGGCAGTCATGGGTAAGCGGTTAGGGCGTCAGACTTGTAACCCAAAGGTTGCCGGTTCGACTCCCGACCCGCCAGGTTGGTGGGAAGGGTAAATAAACAGTCCTCCTTTCCCCCATCCTCCCCCCACCCATGACTGAGGTACCCTGAGCCTGGTACCGTCCCACCGCTCTGCTCCCTTGGGGCGCCACTGGAGGCTGCCCCACTTGCACGGTTGAGGCATAAATGTGTGTAGTGTTCACTTGAGTGTTGTGTCACAATGACAATGGGAGTTTGGAGTTTCCCAGGTGGGCTTTCACTTC
>NC_085880.1:48166581-48171581 GCF_034702125.1 Engraulis encrasicolus | reverse complement strand
CAACTATGCTGCTCATTGAAACTGTGCTGCCCATTACCAAATAAGATCGACAGCTGCCACAGCCAATGGAAATGTTGGAATTCTTGCTTTCTGCTTTTAACCCCTTGGCGCAGCACTGTGGCTCTCTGTAATGTCATGGCAATGTTGTTAGGATGTAGTTACGGTAAGCATTTCCAGCAAGAGAATAGGGTCGCCGGCGACCTCTGCTGCAGTAAGAGGCTACAGGATGTACTCTGTCGCTTCTATCGCTTGTATCGCTCTTGCTGCACAGTCCAGCGATTCTCTGTTGCTTGATCTTGTTGCGGCGGGTGTCGCCCTCTCCTCCTTCTCCTCCCCTCCTCCTCTTCTCTCTTCTTTCCCCTCCCCTCTTCCTCCTCTCCTCCATCTCCTCCTCCTCTTCTCCTCTTCTCCTTCTCCTCTCCTCTTCTCCGCAGGTTACAGCCACGCGGCTCTCCTGTGTGGAGGCAAGCCCTTCTGCATCATCTAATATCATTTCTCTCCTCCTCTTCTAGGTTATGGCCACACTGCTCCCCTGTCGGGTGGAGGGAAGGCGTTCTGCATAGTCTAATCTCACTTTTCTCCTCCTCTCCTCCCCTCCTCCTCTCCTCCTCTCCTCTCCTCTTCCTCTTCTCTCCTCCTCCTCTCCTCTCCACTCCTCTCCTCTCCTCTTCTCCCCTTCCTCCTCCTCCTCTCCTCCTGCCCTCCTCCTCCTCTCCTCCCCCTCTCCTCTCCACTCCTCTCCTCTCCTCTCCTCTCCTCCTCCTCTCCTCCTCCTCTCCTCTCCTCTCTTCTCCTCTCCGCTCCTCTCTTCTCTCCTCCTCCTCTCCTCCTCCTCTCCTCTCCTTCTCCTCTCCCTCTCCTCTCCTCTCCTCTCCTCTCCTCTCCTCTCCTCTCCTCTACTCTCCTCTACTCTCCTCTCCTCTCCTCTCTTCTCTCCTCTCCTCCTCCAGGTTATGGCCACACGGCTCCCCTGTCGGGCGGGGGTAAGGCTTTCTGCATAATCTACTCGGTGATCGGCATCCCCTTCACGCTGCTCTTCCTGACGGCGGTGGTGCAAAGGATCATGGTCTATAGCACGCGCCGGCCAGTCTCCTACGTGACGACTCGCTATGGCGTGTCGCGACCCCTGGTGGGTATTGGGTCACAACAGTGGCGGAACAATTGCACACAGGGCCCCTGGGCAAGACACTTATAGGGCCCCCTATACAGCTTGCCAAGCTCACAGTAGGGCCACCACCACCAATACGGGAAGGCCTTGGGCCCAGGGGCAAGTGCCCTGTTCGCCCTCCCTATAGCTCCGCCCCGGTTCACATTTCAATGTGCATCACGATACACATCCCACGATGCGATACTGTCCCGATGCATTGCAATGCATGTATTATTGCGATACATTGTGACATTTACTTCTGTAAGAGTGTGAAAAATGCAGCTTACTGGCCAGCTTACTTGTAGCACTCATAAGTTAATTTATCTGGTACAACAGACATATTACCTACTCTCTACTGAATAAAATGAAACAGTGTTGAACAGTGTGAAACAATGTTTGTTTTTACTTTTTATTCAATTATCTTTTATTACTTTTTTCCAATTTTTGGTATCGTGACACATTGTCATGATTCGATGCAGTATATTGTGAAAAAAACAAGTATTGCAATACATTGTCATGATGATGTTCTTTGCACTCCCCCACCCCTATGAATAGATATTGATGTAGTATATTGTGAAAACAAGTATCGCTATACATTATCATGATTCAATGCAGTATATTGTGAAAACAAGTATTGCGATACATTGTCATAACGATGTTCTTTGCACTCCGAACCCCTAGGTGGCGGTGGCGCACGCGGTGCTGCTGGCTGCGGTGGCGGTGGCGGCCTTCTTCCTGATCCCGGCGGCCATCTTCTCGGCGCTGGAGGACGACTGGAACTTCCTGGAGAGCTTCTACTTCTGCTTCATCTCCCTCAGCACTATCGGACTGGGAGACTACGTACCGGGAGAGGCCTTCAACCAGCGCTTTAGGGAGTTCTACAAAGTGGGCATTACTGGTGAGTTATGTAGAGACTACGTACCAGGAGAGGCCTTCAACCAGCGCTTTAGGGAGTTCTACAAAGTGGGCATCACTGGTGAGTTACCAAGAGAGAGAGAGATAGAGAGAGAGAGGAAGAGAGAAAGAAAGGGAGGAGGACTGGGCGACTATGTACCAGGAGAGGCCTTCAACCAGCGGTTCAGGGAGTTCTACAAAGTGGGCATCACTGGTGAGTTAAAACTATATGACATGCCGAGAGAGAGAGAGAGAGAGAGAGAGAGAGAGAGAGAGAGAGATCGAGAGATAGAGAGATAGAGAGATAGAAGGCCTCGTTGACTACGTACCAGGAGAGGCGTTTAATCAGAGGTTTAGAAAGTGGGCATCACAGGTGAGTTACCTACAGAAACACTATGAGATAGACAGAGAGAGACAGGAAGAGAGAGAGGAAGAGAGGAGGACTGGGAGACTACGTACCAGGAGAGGCATTTAACCAGCGCTTTAGGGAGTTCTACAAAGTGGGCATCACTGGTGAGTTAACAAGAGAGAGAGAGACAGGAAGAGAGAGAGGAAGAGAGAGAGGAAGAGAGAGAGGAAGGGAGGAGGACTGGGGGACTACGTACCAGGAGAGGCATTTAACCAGCGGTTTAGGGAGTTCTACAAAGTGGGCATCACTGGTGAGTTAAAACAACACTATGTAGTGTTGAGGCCTTAGTGTTGAGGCATTAGGGGCTATGTACCAGGAGAGGCATTCAACCAGCGCTTTAGGGAGTTCTACAAAGTTATGTAAAGAAATACTATGAGAGAGAAAGAGAGAGAGAGAGCGAGACAGGGAGAGAGAGAGTTCTTGGAGACTACGTACCAGGAGAGGCCTTCAACCAGCGCTTTAGGGAGTTCTACAAAGTGGGCATCACTGGTGAGTTATGTAAAGAAATACTATGAGAGAGAGAGAGAGTGAGACAGGGAGAGAGAGAGTTCTCGGAGACTACTATGAGAGAGAGGGAGTCCTCTGGGACTACGTACCAGGAGAGGCCTTCAACCAGAGATTTAGAGAGTTCTACAAAGTGGGCATCACTGGTGAGTTAAAACAACACTATGTAGTGTATGACCAGAGGTGAAGAGAGAGAGAGAGAGAGAGAGAGAGAGAGAGAGAGAGAGAGAGAGAGAGAGAGAGAGAGAGAGAGAGAGAGAGAGAGAGTGTTCTTGGGGACTACGTACCAGGAGAGGCCTTCAACCAGCGCTTTAGGGAATTCTACAAAGTGGGCATCACTGGTGAGTTAAAACAACACTATGTAGTGTTGAGGCCTTAGGGGCTATGTACCGGGAGAGGCCTTCAACCAGCGCTTTAGGGAGTTCTACAAAGTGGGCATCACTGGTGAGTTAAAACAACACTGTGTAGTGTATGACCAGAGGTGAAGACAGGGAGAGAGAGAGTTCTTGGAGACTACGTTACCAGAGAAAGAGAGCCTTCAGAGAGAGAGAGGTTTAGAGAGTTCTACAAAGTGAGAGATCACTGGTGAGAAGAGACAGGACACTATGTAGTGTTGAGGCCTCTAGGGGACTACGTACCGGGAGAGGCCTTTAATCAACCTGAGGTTTAGAGAGTTCTGTTACAAGTTATGGTAGTTAAAACAACACTGTGGTGAGAGAGAGAGAGAGAGTGAGAGAGAGAGAGAGAGAGAGAGAGAGAGAGACAGGGAGCCTCGGAAAGTACAGTTCTTGGAGACTACGTACCAGGAGAGGCCTTCAAGAGTTCTACAAAGTGGGCAGCACTGGTGAGTTACCTACAGAAACACTATGAGATAGACAGAGAGAGAGAGAGATAGAGAGAGAGGGAGGAAGAGAGAGAGAGAGAGAGAGAGAGAGAGAGAGAGAGAGAGAGAGAGAGAGAGAGAGAGAGAGAGAGAGAGCCTCAGTGACTAACTGCCAGGTGAGGCGTTAATGTTAATGTGTTTCAGTGGTTCAGGGAGCTGTACAAAGAGGGTGTTTCGGGGCAGTTAAAACAAAACACTGTAATATATGAACAGAGGTACAGTGGGTAGGTGCAGAGAGAGACAGAGACAGATATACAAGTGCAGACAGCCAGAGAAGGCCTTAAGGGCTATGAAGGCCTCAGAGGAAACCTTCCACCAGCGGGGTCAGGGGGCTGTATAAAGTGGCCATTCAGCTTACAAGTTAAAGACACACGTATGAGTGAGAGAGAGGGGGGGAGAGAGAGAGAGAGAGAGAGAGAGAGAGAGAGAGAGAGAGAGAGAGAGAGAGAGACACAGAGAGAGAGAGAGAGAGAGAGTGTGTGTAAGAGGGGGGGTTGAAAGTGTGTGTGAGAGAGACGGGGGGTATTATGTAACACTTCTAAACTGTGTGTGTGTGTGTGTGTGTGTGTGTGTGTGTGTGTGTGTGTGTGTGTGTGTGTGTGTGTGTGTGTGTGTGTATGGTGTGTGTGTGTGTGTGTGTGTGTTGGGGTGGGGGCCTGAGGGGTGTTAGTAGCTAGATAGGGAAGTGTGTGTGTGTGTCTCAACATGGTTGTGTTTCAGGGTGTGTGTGCATCTCAGGATGTATGTGTACTGTGTGTCTCGTGTTGGGTGTGTGTACGGTATCTCTCAGTGTGTGTGTGTGTGTGTACTGCATATGTCAAGGTGTGTGTACTGCATATGTCAAGGTGTGTGAGTCTCAGGATGTGTGTGTATTTCTCTGGGCGTGTGTATTTCTCACAGTATAGGTTTATTCCTTTCAGGGAATCATCGAGGTTTACATGTAAAGTTTAGCAACAATTCACAAGTTAACAAATGTATGGTAGGCATGTGTTATTTTTTAAAATCCTAAATACAGGCAAATTTTCTTAACTCAGCTCCAATCCACATCAAATCCTCCGTAGGTGAAAGGGAGTGTAGACACAAGTGGAAGAAGAAGTTATCAAGGTGTTGCAACATAGATGCATTTTATGACGCCATAAAATAGAATCAAATTCCATCTACGA
>NC_085880.1:48156581-48161581 GCF_034702125.1 Engraulis encrasicolus | reverse complement strand
CTCTCCTCCTCCTCTCTCCTCTCCTCCTCTCCTCTCCTCCTCCTCTCCTCTCCTCTCCTCCTCTCCTCCTCTCCTCCTCCTCTCCTCTCCTCATCTCTCCTCTCCTCCTCCTCTCCTCCTCCTCATCCTCTCCTCCTCCTCCTCTCATCTCCTCTCCTCTCCTCTCCTCCTCCTCTCCTCTCCTCCTCCTCTCCTCTCCTCCTCCAGTATATCTCCTGCTGGGTCTGATCGCCATGCTGGTGGTGCTGGAGACCTTCTGTGAGCTGCAGCAGTTGAAGGCTCTGCGTAAGATGTTCTACCTGAAGAAGGAGAAGCCTCAGGACCGCCTGGCCATTCTAGAACACGACCACCTGGCCTTCACCTCCGTGACCTCCGACCCCCACCACCACCACTCCGCCATTGCACTGCGCAGCGACAAGACGATGCTGGGACCCTACCTGGACACACCTGAGCTGGTCTCACCTGGTGGCGACGACCCCATGCTCCGATAGAGGAGAGGAGTGGCGCATGGAGAGAGGACGATAGACAGGCGGGCGGGCAGGCGGTGGGAGACGCTGGCGAAAAGGGAAATGCTGCTGTTCTCTGGGGCCTATACTAAGAAACTGATTCAGGAGTAAAGAGGTAAATCATCTAATAGAAGAGCATGGAGTTCAGACTCAAGTTACCTCTTAATTTAACCTGGTTTACTCCTGAAACAGCTTTCTTAGTATAGGATCACCTGACAACAATTAGCACACAAAAATGATCCTTAGTATAGGATCACTTGAAAACAATGATCAGTTGAAGGAAAATGTGAAACTGCATAGCACCATATGAGGCACCATACTTTGCTGTTTATAATTCTGAGGTCATCATAGCACTAATGATGGTCACACACTGCAGAACTCTCCGTAATTATCTGTAATATTCCAGAACCATCCCATCAGTATCAATATTCCAGAATTGTCCAGCTGTAGTTTCAATATTCCGGAACTGTGTAGCAGTAGTTCCAATATTCCAGAACTTTGCAGCATTTACTGTCGTGCTCCAGAATCCAACATGTACCAATATTCCAGAACTACCATTTTACAACTATTCAGCAGTAGCACTAATAGAACACTGAATGTCTACTATGCCAAACTTCTTATCTGCTACTTCTCCAGATTGTGTTAGACGTATCTATTGTAGGACAGCCGAGGAAAGCTGTTGTCTTGCCGCGGTCGCAAATGCATCATCATCAATCATCATCATCCTCATCCTCATCATCATCATGGTCAAAAGTCTCATCCTCACTGGAGTTTTAGTCTCTGTGCTACAGAGATGAAGGACACTGATTGAGGAGTTGTTGTTTGTTGTCATGAAATTACAGAACATTATACACATTGATTATTCAGGGGTTATTCATGAAAAGCACACACACACACACACACACATACACACACACACACACACACACACACACACACACACACACACACACACACACACACACATACACACACACACACACACACACACACACAAACACAAACACGCACACACACACACACACATTGTGTTGTCTTGATGTTCATTAGCGCGGGCGCTGCCAGAGAGGACTCATTATCCTGGTGCATCGTGGGATTGCTGCTGATGTCATCATCTACTGTACTGTAGTCACCAGAGCAGAGATTCTATTATGTCTTATCTACCCTCTTTGACCAGAGAGTGTGCTGACAGCTGTCATCAGTAGGACTTCAAGATCTCGCTCACAGTGGCCAATAGCCAGAGAGTGTACAGTACTCACTACTGTAGTGTCCAGCAGTTGTATTAATTTATTTATTGTCTGACATTAATGCCACAACGGGGCAGCAGTTACTGTACCTGTACATTCAAGTCAGTAGTAGGCTGTAGCCTACATTTTGACATACTGTATGCCTAGGTACCCAGCTGGCAGACTTGCATCATGGGAAGGCGTATTGATGGCAGTAACCTGGGTACCAGACTGGCAGACTGGCATCATGTAAAGGCGTATTGATGGCAGTAACCTGGGTAACAAACTGGCATCATGTAAAGGCGTATTGATGGCAGTAACCTGGGTACCAAACTGGCAGACTGGCAGTAACCTGGGTAACAGACTGGCATCATGTAAAGGCGTATTGATGGCAGTAACCTGGGTACCAGACTGGCAGACTGGCATCATGTAAAGGCGTATTTATAGCAGTAACCAGGGTACCAAACTGGCAGACTGGACTCATGGAAAGCCAACTGTTCTTCACTATCAGGTGTTCACATTGGGAGAGTCACCAGAGCATCTCTCTTGTGGAAGATTACTTTCTGCTTTTTTCACCATTTTGACTGTGATGAAGACATGGTAACTTGAAAAAAGCAGAATAATAATCTTTCACCTCTTTTGAATGCTTTTTCGTACTGTAGAATTATCATATTTCTGGCTTTCTGCTCGCCTTGCATTGGTGTAAGGTGCGTGAACTCACTCCGGCTTTATTGACTGAAATGTTTTAGTCTAATTGGTCCCATAATAGATAAACTACTTGACTGCTGTGTTGTGTTTTCTTTCAGTGCTAAATGAAAACGCAGCTAATTACATTATGCTGTTTTATTATCGCTACTGTCGGGCGTAATGGACTATAAATTAAGACGATTATTACACAAAGGCACTGTTTTAACAAGTAACAGTTTTTATGGTGTTCCTGTTCAAGGTTTTTATTTTTGTTTTGAGTTATTGGTTTAATTTTGTCTAACGAGTCATAACGGGCGACCTGCTGTGAAAACATTCAGAGACACACAATTTCAGCTTTGGAAAAACATCATAAAATGTTGATCATTTGTTTGTTTTAGCCGTTTTATGAATAACCCCAGACATAATAATGATGTGTTATGCTACAGGGAGATTCAGAAAGGAACATGAGCGGCCTTGTATGATTGGGAACATGAAGCAGCTACAGTCATGTGATCATTCTCATCCTCATCCTCTTCATGTTCATGTGTTGTTGTTCATGTTTTATTTCTTTGTTTAGTTACTTTTTCTTCCATATTTTGTGGCAGTTTATTTACATTGGTCTCATTCACAAACTAACTAGATTGCGGTTAAAGTCCTGCCAGAGTATTTCATCGTCCTGTGCTGGTAGCAGGTGATGTCACGTAATGACCTCATCACCCTGGCCAAATTGGCTAGTAAATGTTAAATCACAACACATAGAGTGCGTCTTAATATGCAACCTTGCCTCCTCCACTTGCTTCTCGTCATGATGACATCACTGACAACAGCATTATATTTCAATATCTTGCAAAAGCTCAATTGTAGAGTCTTTTTCTCATTTGCAATTGGGATGGTCAATGAAAAACAGTCCCTCAAAAGTTGTTGTGGCTAGGCTGAGAAACTTTATCGTTTTCTCCACGGAGGAGGGATCAGGAGGCGGGACGAGGAGACAAGCGCAAGTGGAGGAGGCAAGGTCGCATATTAAGACGCACTCATACACTCACTATTCCTCAAAGTGGCTAGTGAGTTGTCTTATCTACCAGCCAAACTGATTTTTAAAAAAAAAAAAAAAAAACATTTGGCCGGTTTGTGGGTGTTAATTTAGAAACACAAGGTATTCTCACCAGGACCTCGTTTGGACCATGGTTACCCGGACATGTTTAATAAGAAAGGGATGCTTCACATGTTTAATAAGAAAGGGATGCTTCACAACTCGTAAGCAATTTGCAGTCGATACTGTGTATATTTATACTTGAAAAGGGAAATGTGATGTGATTTTTAAAAAGGGAGATGATTTATGTCCTTCAGGATTCAAAGGAGAGTTTGTATACAGTAAATTCTGCAGTGCTCATTTCACACTTAGATAGTTGATTTGACACCATTTTGACTTAAATGAACTCTCTAAGTGTCAAATTAACACTGCAACATTTACTGTGATAAGCAAGACTGCGGCAGGGAGACCTCGGCTCACACCTGATTTAAATTGATCTCTGTACCAATCCTTTGGAAAATAAACATGTGTGTGTATATTTTTACAGAAGCTGAAATGTTTACAGATGTTCTGTGTATACAGTGCAAACTTGATAAGGAACCACGTTTTGATTTTTCGACTTGAGTAAGGACGTGCTGTGTCTTAGTAAGATGAGTGCTTGCTTTGTACGCGCCGCCTCTTGTTTTGAAGAACCGTGTTGCAGGAGCACTGTTCCTCCCTCTCTCTCTCTCTCTCTCTCTCTCTCTCCCTCTCTCTCTCTCCCTCTCTCTCTCTCTCTCTCTCTCTGATGCATATTAAATGAAAGGGACCACGGACTGATATGGGCTGTATACAGCAAGACTCTACTGTGTTTCACATACAGTACTTCACAGAGACATGTAGTCCTAATCATCATGACACACAGCTTCTCCTGTACTGTGACATATTTATTATGTATAATAATACAACCGTAAAGACATGTCTGTTTGGTTAGGTTGTGCTTTTTGAAGGACAACATCCATGTCAAAATCATTGGTGTATTTACTGTATGAAACTACAATAGTTACAGTCAACATGCTGTTAGCGTGACCTTACAGTCAACACAACCTTACTGTCAACCCATCATAGCAATTTCAAAAGTAGGCCGAACTAATTCACCATGGGCAATATTCAGAGCCACCACATGCAACAGTGTAGAGAGAACGGACATGTAAGTAATCAATATATCACCTGTGGGACAGTAATCCAGTTTGTGTTATTTTCACATTGTTCAGCACTATCAATACCTGCTAAATCTCACCTGCTGACGGACTCATTGATCATCAGGTGGCCTCATGTTGTTTTGATGTATTTATTGACATGTTGGTTATCTGCTAATAGATAAACCCTTCCTTATGTTTGTGTAAATACTTCCTGATATAAAGTGTGTAATAAAAACTGCTGCAAAATAACTATGGTCATTTGATGGTGTTTGTGTGTTTGTGTGTCTGTGTGCGTGTGTGTGTGTGTGTGTCTGTGTTTGTGTGTGTCTCTGTTTGTGTGTGTGTGTGTGTGTCTGTGTTTGTGTGTGTC
>NC_085880.1:48141581-48144081 GCF_034702125.1 Engraulis encrasicolus | reverse complement strand
AGAGAGAGATAGAGGGAGAGAGTAAGAGAGAGAGAGATAGAGAGAGAGAGGAGGAGAGAGAGCAAGAGAGAGAGAGAGAGAGAGAGGATAGAGAGAAAGGGAGAGAAAGAGAGAGCAGAAGAGAAAGAAAGAGAGAGAGAGAGAGAGAGAGTGTGGAAGAGAAAGAGAGAGCAGAAGAGAAAGAAAGAGAGAGAGAGAGGGAGTAAGAGAGAGGGAGAGAGAGAGAGAGGGAGAGTGTGGAAGAGAAAGAGAGAGAGGGTGGAGAGAAATGAGAGCGAGTAAGAGAGAGAGAGAGAGTGAGAGAGAGAGAGAGAGATAGTTGCAAGAGAGAGAGAGAGAGAGAGAGAGAGAGAGAGAGAGATGAGAGGATTATTACAACGCAATAACGTAAGTAAACAAGACCTGGTGATTGACATGATGAGCTGTGTGGGGCCCTAAACTAATCACAGTGCCGTCTTTAGGGCTGTCTTCACTCATGTGCTGTAATCATCTTCATCGATCCAAATAAACACACAAACAAACATGAGCTTGGCCTTTTCACTGCCAGTGATGTGCTGGAGGCGAATGTTGTATCCAGATTCCTCGAATAGTAGCCGGGGTTACTATTAAATAATTATTTTTTTTGACCAGGCTATTATTTGGGGTAGGCTACTATTTGCTACGATTTAAACATCTTCTATGTTAAAACAGGATTAAGAGAGGTACAGTAGATGACATAATTACTGAACTATTAGGAACAAAGGTAGAAGGTATATCTGGACTTTTGCTCTCTCAGTCCAGTTGGTCTGATCTGAATGTTCATGTGATGGTGCGTCTTTCCCCAGATGGCAGCTCTTGGAAGATGCACTACATACTGGTCCAAGGCCCTGACAAGCAGCTACCTCCCTCAGCCGAACTGGCTGCCGCAATGGGGTCTTTGGATCGTTGTATCCCCTCGTAGAACTAATTCCATCTCGGCTCCCATCGTCTGCTAACCTCTTCAACACCTAATGGACCTAAAACTATCCACTCCGTCTACTTGTTGTTGTACTTTTGTTGAGTCCCTGTATGTCTTTGTGTTCGAAATGTGTTTGTTCTTATGTTCTATGCTCTGTAAAGCGTCTTTGAGTGTCTTGAAAAGCGCTATATAAAATAAATGTATTATTATGATTATTATTGTTGTTGTTGCTATTTACACCCGGGTGTGACTAGCCGTTCTTGTTATTTCCACCCGGGTGTGAATAGACATTTTTTGCTATTTGCCTCCAGGTTTGAATATCCATTGGTGCTATTTGCACCCGGGTGTGAATAGCCATTGTTGCCATCTGCATCCGGGTGTGAATAGCCTGTGTTGCTATTTGCACTCACGTGTGAATAGCCATTGTTGCTATTTGCAACCAGGTTTGAATAGCCATTTGGTGCTATTTGCACCCAGGTGTGAATAGCCATTGTTGCTATTGGCAACCGGGTGTGAATAGCCCTTGTTGCGACTTACTCCCGGGTCTAAATAGCCATCGCTGCTATTTGCACCCGGTGGTGAATATGCTCTCCTCTTCACTCCTCTCCTCTCCTCTCCTCTCCTCTCCTCTCCTCTCCTCTGCTCTCTCCTCACCTCTCTCCTCTCCTCTTCACTCCTCTCCTCTCCTCTCCTCTCCTCTCCTCTCCTCTCCTCTCCTCTCCTCTCCTCTCCTCTCCTCTCCTCTCCTCTTCACTCCTCTCCTCTCTTCTCCTCTGAATATGCATCTATCATGGACTCAACTAAATCCAAAAGGTCCATTTCAAACTAGTAACTCCTGTCCTAGCCTCACAGTGTGTGCAGTCCAATATCCAAACTCCTGTCCTCTCCACACAGTGTGTGCAGTCCAATATCCAAACTCCTGTCCTCTCCACACAGTGGGTGCAGTCCAATATCCAAACTCCTGTCCTCTCCACACAGTGTGTGCAGTCCATTATCCAAACTGCTGTCCTCTCCACACAGTGGGTGCAGTCCAATATCCAAACTCCCATCCTCTCCTCACAGTGGGTGCAGTCCAATATCCAAACTCCTGTCCTAGCCTCACAGTGTGTGCAGTCCAATATCCAAACTCCTGTCCTAGCCTCACAGTGGGTGCAGTCCATTATCCAAACTGCTGTCCTCTCCTCACAGTGAGTGCAGTCCAATATCCAAACTCCCGTCCTAGCCTCACAGTGGGTGCAGTCCAATATCCAAACTCCCATCCTCTCCTCACAGTGGGTGCAGTCCAATATCCAAACTCCTGTCCTCTCCACACAGTGGGTGCAGTCCAATATCCAAACTGCTGTCCTCTCCACAGTGGGTGCAGTCCGTTATCCAAACTCCTGTCCTCTCCTCACAGTGGGTGCAGTCCGTTATCCAAACTGCTGTCCTCTCCACAGTGGGTGCAGTCCAATATCCAAACTCCTGTCCTCTCCTCACAGTGGGTGCAGTCCAATATCCAAACTCCTGTCCTCTCCACACAGTGGGTGCAGTCCAATATCCAAACTCCTGTCCTCTCCACACAGT
>NC_085880.1:48126876-48136876 GCF_034702125.1 Engraulis encrasicolus | reverse complement strand
CTTCTATTAGATGATTTACCTATTAACTCCTGAACCAGCTTCTTAGGTACAGGCCCCTGGTGTGATGGGAAGGATCAGTTGAAAACAATGATCAGCTGAAGGAAAATGTGAAACTGCACCATATGAGGCACCATACAGTAGCTTGCTGTTTATAATTCTGAGGTCATTATAGCACTAATGATGGTCACACACTGCAGAACTCTCCGTAATTATCTGTAATATTCCAGAACCATCCCATCAGTATCAATATTCCAGAATTGTCCAGCTGTAGTTTCAATATTCCGGAACTGTGTAGCAGTAGTTCCAATATTCCGGAACTGTCATGCTCCAGAGTCCTACATACAGAATATGTACCAATATTCCAGAACTACCATTTTACAACTACTCAGCAGTAGCACTAATAGAACACTGAATGTCTACTATGCCAAACTTCTTATCTGCTACTTCTCCAGATTGTGTTAGACGTATCTATTGTAGGACAGCTGAGGAAAGCTGTTGTCTTTGCCGCGGTCGCAAATGCATCATCATCCTCATCGTCATCATCTTCATCATGGTCACAAGTCTCATCCTCACTGGCATTTTTAGTCTCTGTGCTACAGTGGTGAAGCACACTGATTGAGGAGTTGTTGGTCATCATGAAATGACAGAACATTATACACATTGATTATTCAGGGGTTATTCATGAAAAAGCACACACACAAACACACACCCACACACACATACAAACACGCACACACACACACACATTGTGTTGTCTTGATGTTCATTAGTGCAGGCGCTGCCAGAGATGACTCATTATCCAGGTGCATCATGGGATTGCAGATGATGTCATCATCTACTGTACTGTAGTCACCAGAGTGTGCTGATTAATGTCCTCAGCAGCAGCTTCAAGATCTCGCTCACAGTGGTCAATAGATTGTATTTGTTTATCAACTGGATGTTGTGAGGAGGGACACAACACTGGCAGCCTGAACTATTTTTTTGACTGACAGCGGTTTTCAACAATCAGAGGTTGAGTTGTGCGCAGCTAGTTTCGTGCAGTCAGGAGAAAACAAAAATGTAGAACCCATGTATAAGCAGAGCGTGTAGATGCTGAGAGTCATGTATAAGCAGAGCGTGTAGATGCTGAGAGTCATGTATAAGCAGAGCGTGTAGATGCTGAGAGTCATGTATAAGCAGAGCGTGTAGATGCTGAGAGTCATGTCTAAGCAGAGCGTGTACTCACTTCTGTAGTGTCCAGCAGTTTTATTAACTCTGAAGTGTTTGACAGTAACCGCAGAGATACACCAGCGGCGATCTGAGCGAGTCGAGCGACGGAAGTAATTGACTTTGTATTGAGTCGAGAGACAAAAGCGATTCTGGAGACTAGAGCGATTTGCGCGACGAGCGCGACAATTTGAAGTTGAAATCTTTTCAACTTTCTATGACGCGGTTCGGCGACAAGCCGCGACAACCAATGACTGTATAGAGGTCAGTGACCACAGCCAATGGGAATGCTTGAATGCTTTGCCTTCTGCCTGTACGGACATACTCTAGTCTCCTCAATCTCTCGTATCGCTTGCTGCTACACTCTGTCGCTTGAATCGCGTCGCCGCTGGTGTATCTCTGCGGTAATGCCACAGCAGGTACAGCTGGGTACATTCAAGTCAGAAGTCAAAAGACCATGAACTGCCATATGTGGTAATGGCACCGTGTCTGGAATCAGCTGTGGGTCAGAGGGGTGCACTCAACACTGTGGCAGCAGGCAGTAGGCCTGGGTACCCAGCTGGCAGACTGGCATCATGGGAAGGCGTATTGATGGCAGTAACCAGGGTACCCAGCTGGCAGACTGGCATCATGTAAAGGCGTATTGATGGCAGTAACCTGGGTACCCAGCTGGCAGACTTGCATCATGTAAAGGCGTATTGATGGGTATCCTGGGTAACAAACTGGCATCATGTAAAGGCGTATTGATGGCAGTAACCTGGGTAACAAACTGGCATCATGTAAAGGCGTATTGATGGCAGTAACCTGGGTACCAGACTGGCAGACTGGCATCATGTAAAGGCGTATTGATGGGTATCCTGGGTAACAAACTGGCAGACTGGCAATAACCTGGGCGTCAGACTAGCATCACGTAAAGGCGTATTGATGGCAGTAACCTGGGCATCAGATTGGTATCATGTAAAGGCGTATTTATAGCAGTAACCAGGGTACCAAACTGGCATCATGTAAAGGCGTATTGATGGCAGTAACCTGGGTAACAAACTGGCATCATGTAAAGGCGTATTGATGGCAGTAACCTGGGTAACAAACTGGCATCATGTAAAGGCGTATTGATGGCAGTAACCTGGGCATCAGATTGGTATCATGTAAAGGCGTATTTATAGCAGTAACCAGGGTACCAAACTGGCAGACTGGACTCATGGAAAGCCAACTGTTCTTCACTATCAGGTGTTCACATTGGGAGAGTCACCAGAGCATCTCTCTTGTGGAAGATTACTTTCAACATTGGGAGAGTCACCAGAGCATCTCAGTTGTGGAAGATTACTTTCTGCTTTTTTTCACAATTTTGACTGTGATGAAGACATGGTAACTTGAAAAAAGCAGAATAATAATCTTCCAATTCCGTGGAATGCTCTTTTCGTACTATAGAATTATCATATTTCTGGCTTTCTGCTCGCCTTGCATTGGTGTAAGGTGCTTGAACTCACTCCAGCTTTGTTGACTTAAATGTTTTAGTCTAATTGGTCCCATAATAGATAATAAACCTGACTGCTGTGTTATGTTTTCTTTCAGTGCTAAATGAAAACGCAGCTAATTGCATTATGCTGTTTTATTATCGCTACTGTCGGGCGTAATGGACTATAAATGAAGACGATTATTACACAAAGGCACTGTTTTAACAAGTAACAGTTTTTATGGTGTTCCTGTTCAAGGTTTTTATTTTTGTTTTGATTCATTGGTTTAATTTTGTCTAACGAGTCATAACGGGCGACCTGCTGTGAAACATTCAGAGACACAATTTCAGCTTTGGAAAAACATCATAAAATGTTGATCATTTGTTTGTTTTAGCTGTTTTATGAATAACCCCAGACATAATAATGGGTGTACTTGATGTGTTATGCTACAGGGAGACTCAGAAAGGGCCATGGACAGTCTCGTATCATTGGGAGCATAAATCAGCTACAGTCATGTGATCATTCTCATCCTCATCCTCTTCATGTTCATGTGTTGTTGTTCATGTTTTATTTCTTTGTTTAGTTTCTTTTTCTTCCATATTTTGTGGCAGTTTATTTACATTGGTCTCCTTCACAAACTAACTAGATTGAGGTTAAAGTCCTGCCAGATTAGTTCCTCTCCCTGTGCTGGTAGCAGGTGATTTCATTAGTCTAATGACCTCATCACCCTGGCCTAATTGGCTAGTAGATGTTAAATCCCACTAGCAACTTGTAGAGAGTTACTTGTGCACAATCCCTGGTGCTGAACAAAAAGATTACGTATTTTTTGAAAAACGGTTCACACAGTTCTTTGGATTTTTTCTTCTTTAAGTAATTTTTTCTTCTTTTTATTTATTCATTCATTGGCAAGCAATGAATGAATAAATAAAAAGAAGAAAAAATAACTTAAAGAAGAAAAAATCCAAAGAAGTGTGCAAACCTTCTTTCAAAAAATCTCACTAGCAACACATACAGTACACTAATTATTCCTCAAAGTGGCTACTGTGAGTCTTCTTATCTACCAGCCAAACTGATTTTTTTAACAACAAAAAAACATTTGGCCGGTTTGTGGGTGTTAATTTAGAAACACAAGGAGTGCGTCTTAATATGCAACCTTGCCTCCTCCACTTGCGCTTGTCTCCTCGTCCCGCCTCCTGGCCCCTCCTCCGTGGAGAAAACGATAAAGTTTCCCAGCTGTCAGCCTAGTCACAACAACTTTTGAGGGACTGTTTTTCATTCACCATCCCAATTGCAAATGAGAAAAAGACTCTACAATTGAGCTTTTGCAAGATATTGAAATATAATGCTGTTGTCAGTGATGTCATCATGACGAGAAGTAAGTGGAGGAGGCAAGTGGAGGAGGCAAGGTCGCATATTGCAACGCACTCATACACTCACTATTCCTCAAAGTGGCTAGTGAGTTGTCTTATCTACCAGCCAAACTGATTTTTAAAAAAAACATTTGGCCGGTTTGTGGGTGTTAATTTAGAAACACAAGGTATTCTCACCAGGACCTCGTTTGGACCATGGTTACCCGGACATGTTTAATAAGAAAGGGATGCTTCACATGTTTATTAAGAAAGGGATTCTTCACAACTCGTAAGCAATTTGCAGTCGATACTGTGTATATTTATACTTGAAAAGGGAAATGTGATGTGATTTTTAAAAAGGGAGATGATTTATGTCCTTCAGGATTCAAAGGAGAGTTTGTATACAGTAAATTCTGCAGTGCTCATTTCACACTTAGAGAGTTGATTTGACACCATTTGGACTTAAATGAACTCTCTAAGTGTCAAATTAACACTGCAACATTTACTGTGATAAGCAAGACTGCGGCAGGGAGACCTCGGCTCACGCCTGATTTAAATTGATCTCTGTACCAATCCTTTGGAAAATAAACATGTGTGTGTATATTTTTACAGAAGCTGAAATGTTTACAGATGTTCTGTGTATACAGTGCAAACTTGATAAGGAACCACGTTTTGATTTTTCGACTTGAGTAAGGACGTGCTGTGTCTTAGTAAGATGAGAGCTTGCTTTGTACGCGCCGCCTCTTGTTTTGAAGAACTGTGTTGCAGGAGCACTGTTCCTCTCTCTCTCTCTCTCTCTCTCTCTCTCTCTCTCTCTCTCTCTCTCTCTCTCTCTCTCTCTCTCTCTCTCTCTCCCCCTCTCTCTCTCTCACTCTCTCTCTCTCACTCTCTCTCTCTCACTCTCTGATGCATATTAAATGAAAGGGACCACGGACTGATATGGGCTGTATACAGCAAGACTCTACTGTGTTTCACATACAGTACTTCACAGAGACATGTAGTCCTAATCATCATGACACACAGCTTCTCCTGTACTGTGACATATTTATTATGTATAATAATACAACCGTAAACACGTCTGTTTGGTTAGGTTGTGCTTTTTGAAGGACAACATCCATGTCAAAATCATTGGTGTATTTACTGTATGAAACTACAATAGTTACAGTCAACATGCTGTTAGCACGATCTTACAGTCAACGTGACCTTACTGTCAATCCATCATATCAGGGGTGAGTTTCTCAAAAGAGAAGTTGTTAGCCTGTTAGCAACTTCGGTAGTTGCCAATGGGAAAATGCATTGAAAACAACAAAGTAGCTAATGTAGTAAGCAACTTTGGTTTTGAGAAATTCACCCCAGCACTGTTTTCAGGCCATTTCAAAAGTAGGAGGAATTAATTCACCATGGGCAATATTCAGAGCCACCACATGCAACAGTGTAGAGAGAACGGACATGTAAGTAATCAATATATCACCTGTGGGACAGTAATCCAGTTTGTGTTATTTTCACATTGTTCAGCACTATCAATACCTGCTAAATCTCACCTGCTGACGGACTCATTGATCATCAGGTGGCCTCATGTTGTTTTGATGTATTTATTGACATGTTGGTTATCTGCTAATAGATAAACCCTTCCTTATGTTTGTGTAAATACTTCCTGATATAAAGTGTGTAATAAAAACTGCTGCAAAATAACTATGGTCATTTGATGGTGTTTGTGTGTCTGTGTGCGTGTGTGTGTGCGTGTGCGTGTGCGTGTGCGTGTGCGTGTGTGTGTGTGTGTCTGTGTCTGTGTGTGTGTGTGTGTCTGTGTCTGTGTGTGTGCGTGTGTGTGTGTGTGTGTGTGTGTGTGTGTGTGTGTGTGTGTGTGCACAGGCATCATCAGAGGAGAGCGAGTGGGATGAGAGAGGAGGTTAGATCAGTGATTCTCAAAGTGTGGTCCGGGGACCACTAGTAGTCCGTGACAGAGCTCAGGTGGTCCGCGAGGGGATTTCTACTTTTCCACGGCTATATTTGTAACATTTTTACAAAGCTAAACAAAACTGAAGTCTCATTTTCAACACAATAAGACAGACTTGTAAATGTGAATAAAAAGTAAGTGATCTGCATCGAAATTAGCAGTGTCAAATTAGCACCCGTCAACAGTCAATTCAGTTGAGAGGTGGTCCCTGAACATTTTTTGGGGGACAAAGTGGTCCTCGGTCTGAAAAAGGTTGGGAAACACTGGGTTAAAGCATTTTACATACTCATATGAAAGATGAAAAACGTGCATTAAAATAAGGGAAGAATTACATGAATGGAATATACCCCAAGTCCTGTGAGGAGAGACATGGGAGAGAGAGAGAGAGACGGTAGGGAGAGAGAGAGAGAGAGAGAGAGAGAGAGAGAGAGAGAGAGAGACAGGAGGGAGAGGGAGGAGAGAGACGGGAGAGAGGGATAGAGAGAGAGACACAAGAATGGGAGAGAGAGAGAGACGCGGAAATAGGAGAGCGGGAGAGAGAGACACCCAGGAGAGGGAGAGAGAGAGAGAGACACAGAAATGAAAGAGAGGGATAGAGAGAGAGCTTTGATCTGTTCATCATTGATCATTGATGTATCACCTTTCATGCTGCTTTCATTATACTCAGCAACAACTGAGGGGTCTTTGAACCACCGCCTCTCTCTCTCTCTCTCTCTCTCTCTCTCTCTCTCTCTCTCTCTCTCTCTCTCTCTCTCTCTCTCTTCTCTCTCTGTTATTATTATCAAAGTGATAGTTACATTATTTCCATACTGGCTTTGGAAACTGCTCTAAGCATAGACATAAAGACTAATACTACACCCCCCCTCTCTCTCTACCTCTTTCTCTCTCTCTATCTCTCCCTCTCTCTCTTTCTCTAGGCTATTATTAATGTGATAGGCACCAGATTATTTCCATACTTTTGAAACTGTTCTAAGACACAAACACAAGACTAAACACCCACGCCATAATGTCCACAGTGATACTCACATATTGGTGCTCTCTCTGATGCCCACATATTGGTGCTCTCTCTGATGTCCACATATTGGTGCTCTCTCTGATGTCCACATATTGGTGCTCTCTCTGATGCCCACATATTGGTGCTCTCTCTGATGTCCACATGTTGGTGCTCTCTCTGATGTCCACATGTTGGTGCTCTCTCTGATGTCCACATGTTGGTCCTCTCTCTGCTTGTGACATCTAAGGACTCCAAAGGGAAAGAGAACAGAATGGCCACTTGCATCATCTATGAACTACACACAGAAAATTGGAAGTACAATTGTGTACCTAACTGGTGACACTGAAGAAGGCTCTGTGCAGCCGAAACGTCTGTCATGTCAGTCCCTGCAATGTTAAAAAAAAGGAAACAACAAGAAAGAAGAAAAATTGAGTGCGATCCATTTCCTACTACTAGATTACTTCAGAGATGCACCAACAAGACGGAAGAGCGCGGTGTGTGGAAGATAACCTTGTACCTAACTGGTACAAATGCTTGTTGCACCAGCGGTAGCCTACATTTGATGGGGGAGAGCAAGCCAAACTGGGAAATTCAAACTCCCATTGCTTTAAAACCACCTTCCTATGTCTACACACACACACACACACACACACACACACACACACACACACACACACACACACACACACACACACACACACACACACACACACCTCCGGACATACACTGTGACACAAACAAAGTGAATCTCATACTGACAGCATCATAAATATTTTCATTTGATCTGCAGGTGTGCTGTGTACAACACGTGCGCGCGCGCACACACACACACACACACACACACACACACACACACACACACACACACACACACACACACACACACACACACAGAGAGAATCAGGTGCAGTCACACATGAAGGTGGGTCAGATGAAAAGAGGTAAAGAATTGTGTCCTGTGAAAGACATGAATCATTCCTGTGAGAGAAGTATTACATCTATTGGTAAAACTTGATTGTTACACCTATTAGCACTAATACATACAATGTTAATGCCTGTATAAGTAACTTGTGGCATGTACTAAGCAAAAGCTAAGACCTTGTAGTAGGTCAATATATCCCTTATTGTGCATGAACAAGACATTTGCGAATACACGCCTAACAAATGTTTGATTTTGCTTAGTACATGCCTAAAAGTTATACAGGCACATTGTATGTACTAGTGCTAATAGATGTAACGCTAAAATAAAGTGTTACCCATATATTGTATGCATGGGCGTAATTTCGGCATGGATATAAGGGACGCGTCCCCACCAATATCCAGCGATTATCGTTTTGTCCGCACCAATTTGATCACTGGGGCTGGGGGAAAAAAACGGTCTCCCGTCTCATTCGCATTGCGGCGAAGAAAGGGTTAACCAAAAGTCCTTTGCCAAAGGCTGACGACCAATCTGATTGGCTGTGCCTTCCCCTTCTTTCACGTGAGACTCTAGGTTGTGTATGGTTGCTAGGAGGCAGGAGCGCCAAAAAAAAAAGAAGCCGAGGTCTTTTCGGTAGGTTCTATCACTGCGCTAATCAGGAATTACTGTTACCTGTCGCTAGCGTTACGTTATTAAATTACTCTGGCAGGCTAACGTTCCAGAATCTTTGGTGCAACGTGGGTGACACGGGCATATGACTGCCAATATGTTAATGTTGCATTATGTCCTGCAAATGATAGAATGTTTGTGACAGTGAGTACCACTGCCTTCCTGCCTCTCAGTTAGTTAGCTATTTTATGCTAGGTTACGACAGACAGCTAGTTCAATAACACTGGACGTGGCTGGCTATTTTGGACTTCGTTGATGGCTAGCACTTGGGATATTTACTCCCTCAAACCAACACATTTTGTGAAACCCTAGCAATCGGACGTCTGTTTGTTTTATTTCACGTCATTTAAGTAGTTTTTGGTTACCCCCTGTCCAGTTGCCTGCGTGATTTCCTATGATAGTATCCACTTCAAATGAGAAGCTTGTTCAATGCAGCTGAACCAAAATGCCTGTAAGTTTTTTGACACCAATAGTAAACACATCCATTTTAAAATAAGATGTATTGTGGCATTATATTTTGTCTTCAAAATCACATTTGTTGACAACAGCCAAGCGATTACAGTTTGTTTCGCCAGTGAAGTAGGCTATTGAAGAGAGACACAGGAGGGGGTGGGAAACAAGGGGTTCCTTCCTCGCGTGACACTATGCGTGGCTGTGCTTGGAGTGAGACAGAGTAGGTCCTCAATATTTTTGTTGCCACTATTTAGTTATGAAAAAACCCAGTCAATTGTTTGTATAAATAATGGGTATGGGATATTATGTAGCCAGCAGGCTACTTTAATTTCTACCACAGCAACTTTCTTCTGACCATATGAATAACAACATGTATGGCGAAAAACAGACAAGAGATCCTATTTGTGCAGCATCCTGATTAGTGATTGATGGTTGGGATATGTCATTCATATTTGGCACTGCATCAAAGATTTTATCAACCATCTCTGACTGTAGCTTTCTTCTGATCATATGAATTACTAAGCAAAGGGTAGGAATGTTTTTTTAAAAATTAATTAATTAATTAACTCATCTTTGCTTTATTGCTATATGCCACATTACAAATGGAGATTTTCTGACAGCTTGACTTTAGCCTGATTGGGAAAATGCATTCTCTAAAACTCTGATGTGAGTTTGCTGCCAAGCCATTTGAACATTAACTGAGGTTTTTTTTATATCAGGTTCAAGAACTTTGTGCAGGTCACCAAAGAGAGATCCAAGGCCAAGGAGGTACAGGTGATGAGAGAGAGACGGGTGTCCAGAGAGAGAGACGAGGAAGCACAGATGAGAGGGAGAGAGAAGGAGGTGACAAAGGAGGTGAACCAGTTCAAGAGATAGAGTATGAAGGTGTCAGAGGAGGTGCAGCAGTTGAAGGAGAGAGAGGCAACGGAGGAGATGTAGCAGTTGAGCAACAGAAAGGAGGTGATGGAGGAAGTGCATCAGTTGAAGACAGAGGGAGAG
>NC_085880.1:48104376-48121876 GCF_034702125.1 Engraulis encrasicolus | reverse complement strand
AGTCCTCTGTCTGGTCTGTTCCACATAGGTCTTGAGATCATATAGTCATCTGTCTCTTCTGTTCCCCATAGGTCTTGAGCATATAGTCATCTGTATGTTCTATTCCACATAGGTCTTGAGCATATAGTCCTCTGTCTGCACTATTCCACATAGGTCTTCAGCATATAGTCCTCTGTCTCTTCTGTTCCCCATAGGTCTTGAGCATATCCTCATCTGTCTCTTCTATTCCACACACTGTAGGTTTCTTCCACAGTCACTGTACCATAGATAGAGGGACAATAAAGAAGTATGCTGTGTATGTGTGCGTGCGTGCGTGCGTGCGTGCGTGCGTGCGTGCGTGTGTGTGTGTGTGTGTGTGTGTGAGTATGTGTCTGCACGTGTGTATGTGTCTGCATGTGTGTGTGTGTGTAAGTGTGTGTCTGCATGTGTGTGTGTCTGCATGTGTGTGTATGTATGTGTGTTCAATCAGAGTTCCTAATGTAATTCTCCTTATTAGTGGATTCTGGGCTCTTGCTTATCTGCCTGTCTGCCCCCCCCCCTCCTCTTGCATGTCTGCCAACCCCCCCCCAACCCCCCCCCCCTCGCCTGTCTGCCCCCCCTCAGAGTTGAATGTCAACCGTGTTGGTCATCACCCAGAGCCCAATTAAAACACCAGAAAGCCACACACACACACACACACACACACACACACACACACACACACACACACACACACACACACACACACACACACACACAGCCACACACACACACACACACACACACACACACACACACACACACACACACACACACACACACACACACACTATTGCAGAGCTGCTCCTCACCACGCCAATATGAACACTCATACAGTACATAGACCTGGAAGAGTGTTGTGCAGTAGAGTATGTTAGGTCAGTGGTTCTCAACTGGAACAGTCTTGGGACCCACCATTTTCCACTCTCATTCGGTCGCGACCCAATTTTTTTAGCGTTCAAGTCAATTCATTGCAATTCTCAAAATGTAACCAAGACTCGGATGACTGGTTGCACGCTATCTATCTCGCATAAACATTCAGATTGTATGTATGACAACAGATGACACAGAGTTCACTAGCCTATCAAAATAAAAGTTGTAAATTGTTGCAGGAAAGGTTGGATTTTTTTAGAATTACGTTTTTTTTAACACCAAGGCTCCGCGACCCACCCATGACCCCTCCGCGACCCACTTTTGGGTCGCGACCCACCAGTTGAGAAACACTGTGTTAGGTAACACTTTACTTGATGTCGGCGTCATACGTATGACATAACAGTGTCATAACAGTGTCATAACAGTGTCATAAAAATAATGCCAATGTCATCAACGTTTTATGGCCATGAAAAGTTGACATTGTTCGGCCTGTCTGTCATTGCTAAATTTCACTTAAAGAGAAAGTAATACAATGTTTATGACATTGACATAATGTTCATGACACATTTATGACTGCATTATGACAATGTTGGGACACTGTTATGTCATACGTATGACGCCGGCGTCAAGTAAAGTGTTACCGTATTTTATTACTGTAAAAAGGTTGATTGGGAATTTAAGTTCTGACACCTGCATACACACACACACACACACACGCATGCACGGACACACACATTTACCATTACAGAGTGTGAGGGAGTAGAAATTATACAATGAGATGTCCAATCATTGCCCAGAAGCGCTTCCGTGTGTTAATATGAATCTAGTTGTGGATGTTTCAATGAACCTGTTACTGTTTAAATTACATTAAGACTGTATTTTATGAACAGCATTTGTACAATAACAGCCAAAATGATCTGTACACATGTGGCAAAATGTGAACTTGGGTGCTTTGGTGCAATCGAATCATGACTCTGTGGGTGTGTATGTTTGCGTGTGTATGAGAGAGAGAGAGAGAGAGAGAGAGGAGAGAGTAAAAGAGACAGTAAAAGAGAGAGAAAGAAAGGAGAGAAAGAAAGAGAGAGAGACAGACAGAGGCAGAGAGAGAGAGTAAAAGAGAGAGAGAGACAAAGAGAGTAAAAGAGAGAGAGAGAGAGAGAGAGAGAGAGAGAGAGAGAGAGAGAGAGAGAGAGAGAGAGAGAGAGAGAGAGATGAGAGGATTACTACAATGCAATAACGTAAGTAAACAAGACCTGATGATTGACATGATGAGCTGTGTGGGGTCCTAAACTAATCACAGGGCCGTCTTTAGGGCTGTCTTCACTCATGTGCTTTAATCATCTTCATCGATACAAATAAACAAACAAACAAACAAACAAACAAACAAGAGCTTGGCCTTTCCACTGCCAGTGATGTGCTGGAGGCGAATGTTCTATCCAGAGGGAGCGAAGTGCTGGAGGCAAACATCTTCTACCGTAATTCCTCGAATAGCCGGGGTTACTATTAAATAATTATTTTTTTTGACCAGGCTATTAATTGGGGTAGGCTACTATTTGCTAGGATTTATACATCTTCTATGTTAAAACAGGATTAAGAGCGGTAGATGACCATTGACATCACTCCTCTTGTCACCCCTGTAGTCTTTGTCTCGTCACCACCACTCACCTATGACCACCTATGAAGAGAAGAGAAGAGAAGAGAAGAGGAGAGGAGAGGAGAGAAGAGAAGAGAAGAGAAGAGAAGAGAAGAGAAGAGAAGAGAAGAGAAGAGGAGAGGAGAGGAGAGGAGAGGAGAGAAGAGACAAGACAAGAGAAGAGAAGAGAAGAGAAGAGAAGAGAAGAGAAGAGAGAAGAGAGATACTAAAAACTCTTCAGATTAGCACCTATGCAGTTGCCTGCCTGCCCTGCGGCTCTCTGTCTGGGCTAAAATCCATGTGATTCATTCATGCTCAGCGCAGCACTTGTCACTTTCAGAACACCGCCAGTCTCTCTGCCGCCAACTCTTCACAAAATCAATTTAATTCACGGCCCTTTCATTTAGAAACGTGTCCTTTCCACAGAGCAAAAAACCCCAGCTTTTGGCAGCATAAATTGGAGCACTGTGTCCTGTTTTCAGTGTTGAGAAGCGTATAGCAGAGGCGGACTTTACGTTAGGCAAACCTAGGCAATTGCCTAGGGCCCCGACCAAATCTGTCTTCCATAGGGGCCCTCAACTGTTAGCGAATTGCGATGAACACAAAAAAATAGGCCCGATCTTAATTTGTCACTTATGAAATCTAAGATGCATGCGAGACAAAACACTAAAATAGCACCCTCCATGCCAATTTGTGACCCTTATTTTTTGTACGTATTTAAAGAATGACTTTTGAGGGCCCCGTGTTTATATTTCGTCTAGGGCCCCAAAATGGATAGGTCTGCCCCTACGTATAGCTCAAAGGGGACCTTGGAGGGACCAGCGTGGTGGTGGTGGAGGAACTGTAATAATTCATGACAAAAGGACGCGTTTGTGAACTAATAACATGTTTTGATAATGTAGGAGCCATTTTATTCTCACCTATAGGTAGGTTTTAGCGTAGTTTTAGATTTAGCCACTTGGGGGAGCACTTCACTGTTATGGTAGCTCACTTAGTCACAGGTAGAAATACAGGTGCCCATGATTAGGGGCTAATGACGGCTTGGACTGGGGAACACACGGTTCTTACCGTTGCCGTGTGCCAGCCGAATCTGAACCCATCTTTTTTAATATACAGCACAGCACAGCACAACATCACAGAGGTGATCTAGTTTTTATATTAAATTAAAGTTTTTGCAATAAACGGGGAACAACCCCAAAGGGATTTTTTGGCTGGACATTCCATGTTTGCTGCGCGTTGAGAACACCTGCAGTCCAGGCCGAGGCTTACAGGGTAGCCTCCACAGATAATGTCCTGAATTAATTCAAAGTGAGCAGTCTGCAGATTTAAAATCTGGATTACGTTTTGACTTCAACAGCTGAAGACCGCATCGAAGATTGTTGAAGTAATCCACGTAACGTAACGTAATCCAGCCATGAAATAATAAAAGGGACATTATTAGGAACAACAAAAGGGATTTTTAAGTGTACGGACTCCTCACTTCGAAAACTACAGTCAACCTTAATCCTGCACCTTTTCCTGGGACGTAATCTTCACCTTCAATTGAATCTCTTAAAATAAAACACATTGCACCTTTAGAATATTTCAGTGCTGACACGCTGTGGGAAGCCGTAGGAGAGTAGGTTGGAATGGAGAGCAGTGACTCTCCTGTTAAATTGATCGGCAGGAAGGAAGATCAAAACGGTGTGTGTGTGTGTGTGTGTGTGGGGGGGGGTTCCAGGGAGTAGTGTCCGCCCGTCACACCTCATTTGTCATCTCTTCTCAGCGCTTCTAAAATATTCTCTGTGAACTCCAGCAAACTGCTGTAATTTGCCTCACAAATGACTGTAATTTTCCCACCAGTGTCCTGCTGTATCGGGAGCTTCTCTGCACGCTGCCACATCTGGGAGGCGGCCTCAAGCTCATCTCGTCTCCTCTCAGCTCATCTCGTCTCCTCTCTGCAGCAATTTGACTGCTGATTACCACACCTGCTGTCACTCCCCCACATCTCTCCTCTCCTCTCCTCCTCTCTCCACCTCTCTCTTCTTTCCTCCTCTCCTCTCTCATCTTTTCTTTTCTCTCCTCTCTACACTGCACTCATTTCCTTTCCTCTTCTCTCCTCTCCTCCTCCTCTCCTCCTCCTCCTCATCCTCTTCTCCTCTCCTCCCATCTCCTTTCCTCTCCTCTCTTCTCCTCTCCTCTCCTCTACTCTTCTCTTCTCTTCTCTTCTCCTCTGCTCTCCTCTCCTCTCCTCTCTTTCTCTCCTCTCATCTTCTCTCCTCTCTTCTCCTCCCCTCCCCCACATCTCCCTCCCTCTTCCTCATTTACATGTACATGTGGAGATGAAGCCTACCGTACTCTCCCCCTCCTTCTCTCCCTCCCCCCTCCTCCTGTTAGTTCCTCTTCATCTTTAATCCTTACCTATTACACCCACACATTTCACACTCCTCCCTTCCTCTCCTCCTCCCAGAACCCCTCATCCTCTCCTCAAACTGTTGATGTTCCCAGAACCCCTTCTCCATACCCAGCCACCTCCTTTTCTCCCATTCTCCTCCTCTCAGCTCTTCTTTCTCCTCCTCCTCCTCCTCTCCTCTTCTTCCTCCTTCTCCTCTGCTCTACCTCATTTTCCATACCTAGCCCCCTCCTTCCCTCTCACCCCCTCCTTCTCTCCCAATCCTCTTCTCCTCTCCTCCTTCTCTCCCATTCCCCCTCTTTCTCTCCCATTCCCCCCATCTAACCTAGCCTTCCCTCCTCTCCCTGGACCCTTTAGGAAAGTCGTAGCACTGGCAGCTCTGTACCACCTGTCCACTGTGACATTAGACTGCCTTTGTGGCCATGGTATGTTTGGGGTGACATGCATAGGTAGGCACTGGTATGGGGGATACAGTGGTGCATTGGTAGTCTACGTAGAACGCAGGTATACGGAGTATACCCACTTCAAAATTTCAGGGATTTCAGTATACCCACTTAAAATTGATTTATCCATTATTTAGAATAGCACAAATATATACAGTATACCCACTTCAAAAAATGCTCAAATATACAGTATACCCACCACAAAAAAGTAGACTACACCACTGGATACAGTGGAGCATTGGCATCCCCACAGAGGCTTCCTCAACCTCTACTGCAGACAAATGAGTGGAGTGCAGCAGCAGTAACATTGTTAAGAAATAAAGAATCAAGGAAAAAAAGTGCACCGTCACTTTACAACTCGTTCCAGCGTCCTTGGTGGCCATTGCCTTCTCTGTGCCACCTGTCCACTGTGCCATTAGGCTGCCTTTGTGGTCGCTGCCTTTGCCATTAGGCTGCCTTTGTGGTCGCTGCCTTTGTGGTCGCTGCCTTTGCCATTAGAGTGCCTTTGTGGTCACTGTCTTTGCCATTAGGCTGCCTTTGTGGTCGCTGCCTTTGCCACACAATGGCTGCTGTCCTCCCACAGGATATACACCTACAGCAAGATGCGAGAGATAGAGCGTGTGTGTGTGTGTGTGTGTGTGTGTGTGTGTGTGTGTGTGTGTGTGTGTGTGTGTGTGTGTGTGTGTGTGTGTGTGTGTGTGTCCGTGCATATGTGTGTGTGTGTGTGTGTGTGTGTGTGTGTGTGTGTGTGTGTGTGTGTGTGTGTGTGTTTGAGGACAGATGTTCCCTGAGGAGGACAATTAGGCGGAGGACAATGGTGGCACCTGGACACCTGGACACCTTGGACACCTTGACTTTCATTAGGTGTAGTCATTTAGGCAGCGAGAGAGGAGGATAGGAGTGTGTCCTCTACAGGAGAGGAGGACAGGAGTGTGTCCTCTACAGGAGAGGAGGATAGGAGTGTGTCCTCTACAGGAGAGGAGGACAGGAGTGTGTCATTTAGGCACTGGGAGAGGAGGATAGGAGTGTGTCCTCTACAGCACAGTAAATGTTGTGGTGTTAATTCGACACTTAGAGAGTTCATTTAAGTCCAAATGATGTCAAATGAACTCTCTAAGTGTTAAATGAGCACTGCAGAATTTACTGTGAGGATTGTATCTCTGTCTTCTCCTTCTCTTCATTTCTCTTTCACACTCAGTCTCTTTGTTTTCTCTCTCTCTCTGTCTCTTTATTTCTTTTTTCACTCTCACTATCTCTCTCTCTGTTTATCCTCCGTCACTCTCTTTCTATCCAGCCTCTGTCTCACTCTGTATCTCTCTCTCTCTCTCTCTCTCTCTCTCACTGTCTCCCTGTTTCTTTCTCTTACTGTTTCACTGTTTCAGTCTCTCTCACTTCTTCGATCTCTATCTCTCTATCGCTCAATATTCCTCTGTCTCTCTTTCTTATATTCTGTCTCTGCCTGTCTTTTTCTCTTTTTCCTCGTCTTCCTCTTACTTTTCCTCTTACTCCTTTCCTCCTTTCTTCGATTCCACCACTCTCTTTGTCTCCCCGTCTCTTTCTTTCACATCCTCTCCTTACCTATTCTTTCTCTCTATTTCCATATTTCCACCCCCTCTCTCTCTTTCTGTCTCCATCTATCTCTCTCTCTCCCTGCCCCCCCCCCACCTCTCTCTCTCTCCAGGCTGGTGTCCAATAGTCAGTGTGTGTGTGTGTGTGTGTGTCTGGGGCTTAGTTGTGACGGTGGACTGAAAACAGCAGCAACTGGTGCAAACAAAACAGCCGATGCTCCTAAAAATAGCCCTGACTGACCTCACTCCCATGGCAGGGCGTCTCCCCACAGCCACCTCCTCTCCTCTCCTCTCCTCTCCTCCCCTCTCCTCTCCTCTCCTCTCCTCTGCTCTGCTCTCCTCTCCTCTGCTCTGCTCCCCTCTCCTCTCCTCTCCTCTCCTCTCTTGTCTTGTCTTCTCTTCTCCTCTCCTCCCCTCTCCTAACCACTTATCTCCTCTCCTCTCCTCTCCTCTCTGCTCTCTTCTCCTCCTCCCCTCTCCTGTCCTCTCCTCATGTCACCTCTCCTCTCCTCCCCCTCTCCTCTCCTCCCTCTCCTCTCCTCTCATCCCCTCCCCTCTCCTCTCCTCTCCTCTTCTATCCTCTCTACTCCTCTTCCCCTCTCCTCTCCTCTCATGCCATCTCTCCTCTCTTCTCCTCTCTCCTCTCCTCATCCTCTCCTCTCCTCATCCTCTCCTCTCCTCCCATCTCCTCTCCTCTCCTCTCTTCTCCTCTATCTCCTCACCTCTCTCCTCTATCTCCTCTTCTCTCCTCTTCTCTCTCCTCTAATCTCTCTCCTCTCCTCTCCTCTCCTCTCCTCTCCTCTCCTCTCCTCTCCTCTCCTCTGTCCATGTATGTTTATTGTCTATGTCTTATTGTCTATGTCTAATAGTCTATGTCCACACCTAGAGTCTAGAGCAGGGGTCCCCAAACTTTTTTCTCTGCAGGCCACATTATCGTTCCTGACTGTGATCAGGGGCCGGGATCAATGTGGGCTGTATGCTAGGCTACTGCCTGTTATAGCCATAATTTCTAGCACAAAATAGTTCATGATTACAAGCGATTTGCAAATGAAGTGAGTACTTCACATGTAAAAATAGCAAGGAAAGGTTAGAAAAATATGGTGAATGGCAGTTTATGAGTGATACAATAGATACAATATTTTATCATTATTTTTTTCTGTGAGTGTGTAAATGGTGAGGTGCAGAGAGGTGGAGGGCCGTGCAAAAGGGGCATGGTGGGCCGCATCCGCCCCCCGGGCCTTTGTTTGGGGACCCCTGGTCTAGAGTCTATGTCTATCTGCATGGGAAAGTAAGAAACGTAATTTCAATTCTTTGTATGACCAGCGCATGTAAAGAAATTGACAATAAAAAACGACTTGACTCTCTCTTCTCCTCTCTTCTTCTCTCCTCTCTTCTTCTCTCCTCTCCTCTCCTCTTATCTGCTCTACTCTTCTTTCCGCTGCTCTCCGTTCACTCCCCCTCAACCCTTTGCTTTTATAACTGCAGTGCCCAAAACCACACCACTGTAGCCCTCACATCAGGACCAGAGCAAGAATACATCTCCTCTCCTCTCCTCTCCTCTCCTCTCCTCTCCTCTCCCCTCCCCTTTCCTCTCCTCTCCTCCAGCCCTCTCCTTTCCTGTCCTCTCATCTCCTCTCCTCATCACTCCTCCAGCCCTCTCCTCTCCTCTCCTCTCCTCTATTCTCTCCTCTCCTCTCCTCTCCTCTCCTCTCTCCTCTCCTCTCATCTACTGCCCTATCTATTCCCACCACCAGTGGTCATCTCTCCCAAAACCTCCACTCCTCTCATCTCCATTTCCATAGCTGCCTTGCCCCTCACATCCCCATGACGATAGCCCCCTCTCCTCACATCTCCATCCCATGACGGTAGCTGCTGCTCCTCTCCTCAGTACAACTGGCCCTCCTCTCCTCACATCCCCATGACGATAGTCCCCTCTCCTCTCCTCAGTACCTCAACCGTTACAAAGCTCTCCCTTTCATCTTAACCCCACTGCAACAGTCCTTTCTCTCCCTCTCTCTATCTCTCTACCCCTCTCCCTCTCTCTCTCTCTCTTCCCCTCTCTCTCTCTCTCCCTCTCTCCCTCTCTCTCTCCCTCTCTCTCTATTTCTCTCTCTCTTCATCTTAATCCCACCGCAACAACCTTTTCTCCACTTGCATGGACCTGCTCACTACTATCAAGTCAGCCCTCCCCCTCTCTCTCTCTCCCTTTCTCTCTCCACCCCCCCCTCACTCTCTCTCTCTCTCTCCATCTCTCCTCATCACCAAAGCTACAGCCCCTCCACTGGAGCCCTTTCTTCTCCTTTCATCCCAACCCCTACCTCTCTCATCCTCTCTCTCTCTCTCTCTCTCTCTCTCTCTCTCTCTCTCCTTTCATCCCCACCCCTACCTCTCTCATGCTCTCTCTCTCTTTCTCTCTCTCTCTCTCTCTCACTCTTTCTCTCTCTCCTTTCATCCCCACCCCTACCTCTCTCATCCTCTCTCTCTCTCTCTCTCTCCCTACCTCTCTCATCCACCCCCCCTCTCTCTCTCTCTCCCCTACCTCTCTCATCCTCTCTCTCTCTTTCTCTCTCTCTCTCTCTCTCTCTCTCATCCCCACCCCTACCTCTCTCTCTCTCTCTCTCTCTCTCTCTCTCTCTCTCTCTCTCTCTCTCTCTCTCTCTCTCTGTTCATCCCCACCCCTACCTCTCTCATCGCCACACTACCACTACAGCCCTGTCCTCTCCCACATGTGTCTCCTCACTACCAACGCTCCACCACTGTAGCCAGCCCTTTCATCCACCCCTACATACAGCCCTCTGCTCTGCTCTACTCTGCTCTCCTCTCCTCCCTTCTCCTCTCCTCCCCTCTCCTCTCCTCCCCTCTCCTCTTCTCTCTTCTCCTCTCCTCTCTCCTCTCCCCTCTCCCCTCCTCTCCTCCTCTCCTCTCTATCCCCCTCTCCCCTCTCTCCTCTCTTCTCTCTCTCCTCTCTTCTCTCTCCCCTCTCTTCTCTCTCCCCTCTCCTCTCCTCTCCTCTGCTCTCCTCCCCTCTCCTCTGCCCTCCTCTCCTCTCTCCTCTGCCCTCCTCTCTCTCCTCTGCCCTCCTCTCCTCTCCTCCTCTCTCTCCTCTGCCCTCCTCTCCTCTCCTCTGCTCTCCTCTGCTCTGCTCTGCTCTCCTCTCCTCCCCTGTTCTCCTCTCCTCTCCTCCCCTGTTCCCCTCTCCTATCCACTCCTCTCCTCTCCTCTCCCCTCCTCTCCTCTCCTCTTCTCTCCTCTCCTTTCCTCTCCTCTTTTCTCCTCTCCCCTCCCCTCACCTCCTCTCTTCTCATCCTTCTCCTCTCCTCTCCACTCCTCTCCTCTCCACTCCTCTCCACTCCTCTCTTCCCTTCTCCCCTCCTCTCCTCTCCTCTCCTCTCCTCTCCTCTCCTCTCCTCTCTCCTCTCTCATGGGTCTCCTCACTACCAATGCTACACGCCTTCCTCTCACTCCCACAGTCCCACCACTGTGGCCAGCCCTTTCATCACACCCCTACAGCTCTCCTTGCTTGAACCTCCTCACTTCCACTGATATGACTCCATGTTGCTCTCTCTCTCTCTCTCTCTCTCTCTCTATCTCTCTCTCTTTCTCCCAAAACCCCACTACAGTAGCCCTGTTCTAATCACTGCTACAGCGCTTCTACAACCCTTTAGCATCAGAGTAGCCTTGCACTCCCTCCCTAAGCCCCCCACTCCTCACACTCCCTCCCTAAGCACCCCCCCCCCTCACTCCTCTAATTACCATCAGCTGCCCTCCCTCACACACTCCTCTCTTCCCGCAGTAGCCTACCATTGTTTCTCTATTACTGTTTAGGCTACAGTAACTGCACATAAGATGGTTCATGTAATCAAACTATTATGCTGCTGCTTAGCGTGGTGTAATACCAGTCATTCGTGTGGAAACACTGGTCCAAGTGTCTTTTATAAGTGTGTTTCTGTTCGTCTATATATTATCTATGTATTGTTTTAGTCTTTTATTGAAAGTGGACCCTGAGTCTGGAAATAAATGCTGGTTCTCAAATGGCGCACTTGTGCACTTTCGGCACTATGTTTCAGTGTGTAAGTAATATGCCATACGCACTGAAACATGAACACTGAAGTGCACAAATGCACCATTTGAGATCCAGCAATAGTTGATGATTGACTGATCAATCACTGACTTTAGGGAGATCCTTTCACACTCACAGTTGTCATTGTCATTGCTGTAATTTGTTGTCATTGCTGTCATTTGTGGTAAATGCAAGTAAATAACCAGTCATGATCAGGGGCCCTCTTTCAGCTGGGGGCCCTAACCACTTGCCTTGTTTGCCTGCCTGGTTATTACAGCCCTCTCGCTCACCACTGACGCTGTCATCCCTCTCTGCTCTCAAGGGGCCATTTGGACACACACACACACACACACACACACACACACACACACACACACACACACACACACACACACACACACACACACACACACACACACACACACCAAAGTCCACCAACGCTGTGCTCCCTCTGCTCTCATGGGGCCGTTTGCACGCACACACAGACAGACAGACAGACAGACAGACAGACAGACAGACAGACAGACAGACAGACAGACAGACAGACAGACAGACAGACACACAGACAGACAGACACACACACACACACACACACACACACACACACACACACACACACACACACACACACACACACACACACGTCCATCCAGCCATCTAACGGTGACAGCAGCAGGGTAGCAGAGAGGGGTGACGATTGGCCTTTAAAGTGATGCAGGCACACACACACACACACACACACACACACACACACACACACACACACACACACACACACACACACACACACACACACACACACACACACACACACACACACACACACACACACACACACCCCTTCTCTACCTCTCACTTTCATGTGTGCCAGTAACACAGTGCCAGAGGGGCGAGTGGAGAGAGGAGGAGCAGGAGGAGGAGGAGAGTGTGGTGGAGATGGAGAGAGGGAGGAGGTGGAGATGGAGAGAGGGAGGTGGCGGAGGAGGAGGAGGAGAGGAAGGTGGCACTCGGTTCATGGAGAGAGACGGTGGGGGGGAGGAGAGGGAGGTGGTGGAGGAGAGGAAGGTGATGGAGGTGGAGGAGGAGGAGGGGGAGGAGAGGGAGGAGGAGGAGGAGGAGAGGAAGGTGATGGAGGTGGTGGAGGAGGAGGAGGATGGTGGAGGAGGAGGAAGAGGAGGAGGATGGTGGAGGAGGAGGAAGAGGAGGAGGATGGTGGAGGAGGAGGAGGAGGAGGAGGAGAGGAAGGTGGCGCTGGGTTCATGGAGAGAGATGGTGGTGGAGGTGGTGGAGGAGAGGGAGGTGGCGCTGTGTAAGACCATTCTCCATGTGTCACTCATCCTCCTCCTCCATTCTCCATGTGTCACTCATCCTCCCCCGTCAATCACTCTTTCACTCACCCCCCATCAGTCTCTCTCTCTCTCTCTCTCTCTCTCTCTCTCTCTCTCTCTCTCTCTCTCTCTCTCTCTCTCTCTTTCCCTCACTCTCTCTCTCTCTCTCTCACATGATCCCTCTCTCCTGTCACTCATTCCCTTCATGTGTCTGTCACAGCTCAGAGACATTCTAAATAGTTAAATATGGCATCAGGGCAGAAAAGTAACTGGCAGATATATATTTATATCGCGGTGGATTTAAAATAAGGGCTGGGAGGATGTTCATGTGAGGTTCATGATGGGAGATTAGCGTGGTGGCCTGTAGAGTAGTGTTTCCCAACCAGGGGTACGTGTACCACTAGGGGTACGCGAGCACACTGCAGGGGGTACTTGGAAATTTTTTATTAATATAACACATGTATGGAGCAGTCACATCAGGAGAGAGAAAGGGATATAGAACATACATTAGGGGGTAGTCGTGGCACAACTAAGATGCTTAGGGGGTACGCGAGACCGAAAAGGTTGGGAACCACTGCTGTAGAGTACAGCTACTTACATATAGGCTGCATGGCATGCATGCCATGCGTTACAGTGCAGATTTAGCTCTTGGCTGAAATGCCATATAAGAGCCTATAAATATGCATCAACTGACCCGCCCAAGCCTTCAAGGGTGTTTCAAGATGACAGCGATTACAACTGAAGAGTAAAAAAAATGATCTGAATCCAAGGATGGATTACTGCAAGGGCCTACCGGGCCCAGGCCCAGGGGCCCAAGAGTCCAGAGGGCCCTGAAGCCCAATCCTCTAAATTTCCATTCTCATGTTGTGTAAAATCACACTTTTAACAACTCTATTTTCACATTTTTTCGGGGGAAAAACACCTGAATGCCCAACAATATAGGGTCTCTAACATCTGGAGGGGGCCCTTTCTTGTTGTCTGGCCCAGGGGCCCATGGAGTCATGATCCGTCCCTGTCTGAATCCATGCCAGTGAACTGAAGCAGAGGGCAGGCTGTCTCTCAGTAAACGGGGTCGCTCTGGTTGTTGTGTGGCCGTATCATCCGCCAGGTGTCGCTGTTGCAGTGGGCTGCGCGCGTCCCCACGCGCAAAACGTGCAGAGAGGAGAGGATGAAGTCGCGCGCAATAGTCCATCTGTGTTGAAATATGCAAATGCCAAGGCTCGCTTGTGTTGTGTGAGAGCGAACGAGTGTATTGTATGTGTGCGAGTGTGTGTGGGCGAGGGATTCACCGCTGGCTGCTAGTATGCTCTCTCGCTGGATGTGCGTTTAGTGTATTGTAGTGTGGTGTAGCGGTGAGCGCTCAGCCCCTTCCATATGGGGTGATAATATACGGCGATGGGGAATTACAGCTAAGACTTTAAACTACATTAGTGGCCTCTGCCTAGTATAGTGTAGTGCAGTGTTGTGTGTGTGAGTGTGTGTGTGTTTCCTATGGGATAATGTACGGCGATGGGACGGACGGGTCCGTGTGGGAGCGCGTGGGGAGACCCCGGCGGGACTGCATGTGTTATCTGGGACCCCCGACTACCCTGATGCCCATGTGAGACCTTTTTAAACATTCCTCCTTTTCATTTTAATTAGCCTACCAGTTCTTGTCACAGTAAATAATACTACTATACAACTTGGACACTGCAATTAGGCTACACTGTTCACTGGCTTCTGATTGAACTAAATTTGGAAGGATTTGCAATGTGTTTATTTGTTAATGTTAGCGTAAGAACTGTACAAAAATCATACAGTTATGTCACTGTGTAAGTAGGCTATTGGGCTCTGATGTTCCTCTGATGTTCACTCCCTGCGCAATGAACAGTTTTACTTTACAGATGGTATACACGATAACATTTAAATGGGTCAGGAACTGTTACGCATCGAGTTTTGCGCATCGAGTGAAACCATGAATCTGTCTTCCAATGGCTCGAGCGTGGAAAGTGGAGAATTAAAGAGAAGTTACTGGCAGTGAAGATTTCTGTTACAGTGTGAGGGTATTTTGTAGACATTTCTAAAATTATTGAAAATTACAACCGACTACGAGCTGGTAATTATCTAAACGCACTGCATGACGCACTCACCACCTGGGCCTCGTGAAGCATACAGGTGGTCAGTTAATTGCCAGCTTCCGTGAGAAAAAAACAGCGTTAGTGGCACAGAAAAAACAACACTGGGTAGGCGGGTACAGTACATGGGGTTTTTACCCCACAAATTATACAAAAGAAGGTTTTTTTCACGGATCCTATTACTATTGGACCTGCTAAATGACATTCTAAAAATCTAGTAAAATCTGACTTGGGAAAATGAGCGTTTGTGGCATAGCAAAATAACACTGGGCTACAGCTGTTATGTAGGCTACAAATTCACACCCACCCTCCGAAAACACAATATGTAAAACTAGACAGCGATGCAGCAATAGATAACCGAAGGCGAAATTGTATTGTAACCGCCTCGTTTTTATCTGTGGGTGGCAGCCGAACAACAAATGGTGGTGGATAGCCCTGTCAGGCAAACACAATTGGCTGTGGTCCAGTGACTCCAGCCTAGCCCGGGAGAAATAGGTTATGGCGCTGACTCCCCGCTGTACTCCGCGATGTCCAACACCAACTGATTTGGTCCTTTCTCAAGGCACTGTCAGTTACACACACGGCCAAGTGTTCCTCTTGTCTACCCGCTTAAAACCCATCGAATAGTTTACGCACGACATTTCCCCCTTTCCTTCCTTCCTTCCTTCCTGCCTTCCTGGCTAATGGGAGCCACTGAAACTGTATGTACAGTAAACTAACTCCCGTGTCACTTTTGCTCAGCCTCAACCGCCCTCAGCACGCCTGTGGAGCGCGGCCGGGGCTAGTGAGGGATGGTTATCTCACAGAGTGGCGGGAGACTGTGCTCTGCTGTGCAGCGGGGGAGCGGAGGAGCAGGGCAGAACGCGGTGGATATTACATAGTCATTACGAATAAAAAAGTCCGTTAGTTAGCCACTTCAGAATGTGTTTTTCGGACCAGGGGACCTGAAGTGAGAACAGTTGACCTGCGTGGATGTGGTGACGAGTGGAGTCTCACCGAGGTGCCTCTCTCACGGCAACAATCACCAGGCGCTCAGCTCACTCTGGTCAACTTTGACTTCACACAAAAACAAACACCTGCCTGCCGTGTGTTTCATTTCTTTTCATCAGCGGGATGCGGAAGTCGCCCGATGTCAGTCCCAGACGGCTGTCCGACATCAGCCCGCAGCTCAGACAGCTCAAGTACTTGGTGGTGGACGAGGCGATCAAGGAGGACTTGAAGGCTTCCCGCTCCGTGGAGGACATCAACAGCGCCTCCATTGAGGAGCGGATACTGCGCATCACCGGATACTATGGATACCAGCCGTGGAATGCAGTCTACAACCGTGAGTCTCACACACACACACAGCAGAGTTGTCAAAAGTAAAAGTAAAAGTAAATTTATGGTGTCTACTACCCTCCATCTAGACTACCATCCTATGTACTTCCGCCAAGAGAAATGGTAGTATTATGGGATGGTCAGGACCAGGCTAGAAGGCCTAATTACAACACTAGCTTGTGATATATTACATAGCTGTAACAACATTTATTCCATTGTTGTACCTAATGAGGTCGATAGACAGTGCTGTCACTGAAATAGGCCTACACAAGAAACCTATCAAGGACCCACCATCACAAACTTGATCCAACCAGTGCAGTCAGCTTATCAGAAGCCAAATAGGCCTACACATGTTGGTTACCCAGATAGGTAACCTGTGTTGGAAGGAAAATGTGTTTGTGTTTTTTACTTTTACTTTACTTTCGACACCTCTGGTCTTACAGTAAGGCTGGCTCTGTCCAATTAACGCCATTCTCTGCTCACACATTCCACACAAAATTTGGCACGTGTTGGTCCATCTGGCTAATAAGAGACAGGTGGTTCAGTTTTTATGTGTGCATCCTGTGCCATGTAGATAATGGTTACAACTGTCTGTTTGTTTTGTGTGTTTTGCTCATTATGGAAATTGTGCTGCTGGTGTTGGATAGATCTTGTTATCTCTTCCCGCTTAAATTACCACCTTGTCACAAATCTCAGTTGTTTTGAAATGGCGAATGCATGATAGTGAGGAAGGTTTGTGGCTGCACAGAGGACAAGTGAGATGCAGGGCAGGTGAAGGCTCCCTGCATATTTCTTCTAATGTTGGTTAAATTAGGCTGCATATCTTATAGTCAGCCAGCAAGGTTGCCAGATGAGGCTGATGATTTCCAGCCCAAAAAAATGCTCAAAACCCGCCTAGAAGCACAAAATCCCTCCCAATTCTATTGATTTCTATGGCAAAAATTGGGCAGGTTTTTCTGCTAGATGTCATTTTTACCCACACACGAGCATCCTAAGCAGCCCAATTGGGCAGGAAACAGCCCAATCTGGCAACACTCTCAGCCAGCCTAATCCCATTGTGTGTGCCATTTGAACTAGGGACAGACTAAACACTCATGGAGTTCAGGGCAGTGGTGTAGTCTACTTTTCATGGTGGGCATACTGTAACTTTGAGCATTTTTGAAGTGGGTATACTGTGTATATTTGTGCTATTCAAAATAATGGATCAATCAATTTTAAGTGGGTATACTGAAATCCCTGAAATTTAGAAGTGGGTATACTCCGTATACCTGCGTTCTACATAGACTACACCACTGGTTCAGGGCAGATTGTGGCCCTCTGCGATTTCGAGTTTGACACCCCTGGACTAAACAGTCGTGGAGTGCAAGTATAACAATCTAGTAATGGGATGATGGATGACGGTGTTGGGTTGGAGTGAAGTATAACATCCATTAATATACAGTAATCATAGAGTAGTAAGTTATTGGTTGAGGGATGATTGTTGGGTTGGAGTGGCGTGCATTGGGTAGGATAACATCTAGTTTTTGGATGAGGGACTTTCTTGGGTTGGGGTGGCGTGCGTTGACAGGGTTGGGTGGGGGTGGCGTGTGTTGACACTTGTAAAGCGCTCATCTTGGACTTTGGGATGTCAGTTCTATTTTTAAGCTCCAAGTTTTAAGCTTTTGCCTTTCTTGGAGTGGCCACCTCAGGAGATGACGGCGTCACAGTGTGTATGTGTGTGTGTGTGTGTGTGTGTGTGTGTGTGTGTGTGTGTG
>NC_085880.1:48074376-48086876 GCF_034702125.1 Engraulis encrasicolus | reverse complement strand
CTCCTCCTCCTCCACTTCCCCCCTACTCCACTTCCTCCTCTTCCTCCTCCACTTCCTCCTCCTCCCTCTCCTCTTCCTCCTGCTCTTCCTCCACTTCCTCTTCCTCCTCCACTTCCACCTCTTCCCTCTCCTCTTCCTCCTCCTCTTCCTCCTCCACTTCCTTCTCCTCCTCCTCTTCCCCCTCCTCCTCCTCTTTCTCCTCTTCCTCCTCTTCCTCCTCCACTTCCTCTCCTCTTCCTCCACTTCCCCCCTCCTCCACTTCCTCCTCTTCCTCCTCCACTTCCTCCTCCTCCTCCTCTTCCTCCTCCTCTTCCTACACTTCCTCTTCCTCCTCCTCTTCCTCCTCCTCATCCTCCTCCTCCTCCTCCTCCTCCTCCTCCTCCTCCACTTCCTCTCCTCTTCCTCCACTTCCTCCACTTCCTCATCCTCCTCTTCCTCCTCCTCATCCTCCTCCTTCTCCTCCTCCTCTTCCCCCTCCTCCTCCTCTTTCTCCTCTTCCTCCTCTTCCTTCTCCACTTCCTCTCCTCTTCCTCCACTTCCCCCCTCCTCCACTTCCTCCACTTCCTCTCCCCCTCCTCTTTCTCCACTTCCTCCTCTTCCTCCTCCACTTCCCCCCTCATCCTTCTCCTCCTCCTCTTCCTTCTCCTCCTCCTCTTCCCCCTCCTCCTCCTCATCCTTCTCCTCCTCCTCTTCCCCCTCCTCTTCCTCCTCTTCCTCCTCCACTTCCTCCTCTTCCTCCTCCTCTTCCTCCTCCTCCTCATCCTTCTCCTCCTCCTCTTCCTCCTCCACTTCCTCTCCCCCTCCTCTTCCTCCTCTTCCTCCTCTACTTCCTCTCCCCCTCCTCTTCCTCCTCTTCCTCCTCCTCTTCCTCCTCCTCCTCCTCCTCCTCCTCTTCCTCCTCTTCCTCCTTTACTTCCCCCCTACTCCACTTCCTCCTCCACTTCCTCCTCTTCCTCCTCCTCTTCCTCCTCCACTTCCTCTCCTTCTCCTCTTCCTCCTCCACTTCCTCCTCTTCCTCCTCCACTTCCTCCTCCTCACCCTCCTCCACTTCCTCTCCCCCTCCTCTTTCTCCACTTCCTCCTCTTCCTCCTCCTCCTCCTCCTCCTCCTCTTCCTCCTCTTCCTCCTCCACTTCCCCCTCCTTGGGGTTTATCTATTCATGACGATTGTAAAAACTAAACCTGGAATATTATTTAGTTTTATGCTGCGTCAGCGGAGTCAGCCCTCATTTTTCTCTATTTGAGAAAACTGGGACAACTGGGAGGCACTGATAACACCCCAAACACAACAGGGCTTCTGGAAGAGGGATGTGTTTTTGGGGAAGTGCACAAAAGCTCAGAAAATAAAGAGCACAACGTGATTTCTCTTGTGTGCTGACTTTGAAAAGTCTCTGAAAATACGGCAGAAGAAAGCAAGTTAAAGCAAAAAGAGAAGTTAATTACTTTTATTACTAAAGGTAGTTAAGAAGTTAATTATTTGTGTTGGAAACGGAGTACGGGTTGTGCAGTGTGCAGCCATGTCAAGGGAGACGGAAGCACTTTCATATTAGGTTTATTTTGAAAACCTACTGTAGCCTATAACAGAAGGGTTTAGTTGCAAAGCAGTAGACCTATATATCCATTTTGTAGAATGTTGGGAAATGTTTTTAAATTGGACACTCCATTGCATTGCATTGCAAAATGCATTTTATATAGGAAAGGTACGTTCCCAAAATATTTGAATGGCAAGAATTCACACATAGGGCATCTGAACACTGTCATTTCCAATAATAAAATGCAAAAGTAAAAAATTGGAGATACACTAAATACCTAACAAGAACTCATGACAAATGTGATTCAGCCAGTGCAGAGCTAGCTGACCTGTGTTGCCCTGTGTTGATAGGAAGCTGTGTTTATTTATTTTTAACTTTAACTTTTAATGTTTTGACATCTCTGAATAATGCAGTAGGCACCACATTCAGTCTCCCATGAAATAATCGCCTCCCCCCACTCCTGCCCTGGCCAGGTGACATCACAGACCAACTCCTGCCCTGGCCAGGAGACATTGCAACTGCTATGTTGGCAAGGGGCGTCTTTTGGTTTATCTCACATTGAAAAGTCAGTAGAAAGCCAGATGCAACTGTTTTGTCACTTTGATTTGTGCTGAGACTGCAGAGCCAGAGTTCTGGCAGGTGTGTGTGTGTGTGTGTGTGTGTGTGTGTGTGTGTGTGTGTGTGTGTGTGTGTGTGTGTGTGTGTGTGTGTGTGTGTGTGTGTGCGAGAGAGAGAGAGAGAGAGAGAGAGAGAGGGGAGAGAGAGAATGAGAGAGAGAGTGTGTGTGTGTGTGTGTGTGTGTGTGTGTGTGTGTGTGTGTGTGTGTGTGTGTGTGTGTGTGTGTGTGTGTGTATGTGTGTGTGTGTGTGTGTGTTCTCCCTAGTCCAAAACCAAGGTTATTCAGTTCTGCATTTACACTGTATTTAGGCGCATGTAGCGCTGGGCTGTATAACATTAGACTGGAGTACTTAGCTATTTGTTCACATGAAAAAGATCCTTTTTGGCTTCATCTAAAAACCTAAAGAAGTTCTACATATTCTATTCCATCTTTAATTTAAGAGTTACGTGGCAGAAATCCACAAAATTATATTGCATAATGTCGAGCGTGACGAGCGAGTAATTTATAATTTAGCCTCAGACCTCATTGCTTATTTATTGACTGTGCAAGACGTCAGTGATTTTTAGGACATCGCTAAAACGCAAAGCTGTTGTGTTTTGTCCAGTCTGGTATGCAGAAAATGATATGAAATGGCGAGTAACTGTAACTGTAATATTGGTACGCTCTGAGGAATGCATACGATAGGAGTTGCTCCTGTTTGTAAATGTGTGTGTGTGTGTGTGTGTGTGTGTGTGTGTGTGTGTGTGTGTGTGTGTGGGGGGGGGGTCGGAATCAGTTGAGAGCAATTAAACTTATCAGTTTTCAAGTTCAGCAAGTTCTCTCGTGTGCAATTGGCACAGAAGAGTTGAAGCCTTGTCTCTCTATGAGAGATATTTCAGCCTTTGATACTTTTGAGAGATATATGTGAGATTCTTCTGAGAGTATCCCTTCATGTCATAGAGTGCATGAGATGTTTTGGTGAGGTATTTCACTATGAGGTATTTCTCTGTGAGGTATTTCTCTTTGAGGTATTTCACTGTGAGATATTTCTCTGCTGATGACCATAAGATGGAAATTGCAGAAGTCTCAAAAGTAAAAGTAAATTTATGCTGTTAGTACAACACTAGCATATTGCATGGCTGTTACACCATTTAGGCCTACTCGATTATACCGAATGAGAGAGATAGGCTGTGTTGTTACTGGAAAACAGAAAAAGCTAACAAGGACCCACCACAAACTTGATCCAACCAATGCGGAGTCAGCTGATGGTACGACCATTACTTCACGTAGTTACCTGTGTTGGAAGGAAACTGTGATTTTTAAAACTATTACTTTTGACATAGGCTATATAGTATAAAATTTGGCCCGTGGGATCATTTTATTCGGTCTGCAAGACCATTTCAGATGTCTGTTATAATTGGCCCACATGCTCCATGTTATATATAGGCTAGTATAGTAACATGACTTGAGCATGACGTTTTGTCTCACAGGCCCCAGTGTAATATGTCACCCTCATAGACGACAGTGTGCGCAGGGACATTTCAACTACCATATGATGGGAATAAGCGAATAAGTGCTTGTGGAATTTGCCTCTATTACGGCTTGTGCGTGCTTGCGCAATTTTATCCCATTTTTCATTAGTAAAATATTGACTTCAGCCCCTTACTTCGTCCCAGATTTAGATTTTGGCCCCACTGTGAATTTCAGTTTGACACCCCTGGTCTAGTTTACTAAGTAGTCTTTTCTTACTCTCTAAAGACTGCTTTTTTATTTTTTTTATTTCAAGGATAGATGTGTACAGTAAGTCCTGAAAAGTTTTGACTTCCTTTGTACATATGTAGAATATAGAATAGAGGACAGTACAAAGAGGGCAAGAGACCACATAGCCTTGTACAGTACCGCTCTGAGGAGCAAAGCGCCAGGTCTACTCTCATGTACCGCTCTGAAGACCAGGCGCCAGGTCCTCCCTGAGGAGTGAATAGATGAGGGAATGAATGGACACTCAAACTGAATAGCTCATCAGAGCAGAGCAGAGCTGGATTGGCCATAAAGCATACAGGGCATTTGCCTGGTGGGTTGGATTGGCTATAAGGCATACAGGGCATCTGCCTGGTGGGTTGGATTGGCTATAAGGCATACAGGGCGTTTGCCTGGTGGGCTGGATTGGCTATAAGGCATACAGGGCATTTGGCTGGTGGACTGGATTGGCCAGAAGGCATACAAGTCATTTGTCCGGTGGCCTGCTGATGATTTTGGCCTGATCCTCCCCCCTCAATGTAGTGGGATCAGTCCTCATGCCGCTACAGCTGACCTCTGCGAGTCAGATTTAACTATTCATTTTCCAAGTCATTGTCATTTTGGCTGTCGTGGTCAAAAGGGTGTTGTCAGAGCACAGGCTTCATTGTCGATCTCGGCTGAAAATGCCCGGCTGATACCTGGTCCTGGGGCTGCATCCTCGCTGGCCTATTCTTGCCTCGTTACAGACGCTTCAGCACTGTGTGTGTGTGTGTGTGTGTGTGTGTGTGTGTGTGTGTGTGTGTGTGTGTGTGTGTGTGTGTGTGTGTGTGTGTGTGTGTGTGTGTGTGTGTGTGTGTGTGTGTGTGTGTGTGTGTGTGTGTGTGTGTGTGTCCATCCTCAGGCTGTGGAGTGTTCTTGCCTTGCTACAGGCGCTTCAGCACTGTGTGTATGCGTGTGTGTGTGTCGTGCGTGCGTGCGTGCGTGCGTGCGTGCGTGCGTGTGCATGCATTGGTGTATGTGTGTGTGTGTGTGTGTGTGTGTGTGCCTGCATCCTCAGGCTGTGAACTGTTGTTCAGCAGCTTGGCTTTGTCTTATCTGGGCCATTCAATGCTGCCACCCAAGACATTATCTAATGACTGGTAATGTGTAATTGATGTATTATCTAATAATTGATACATTAGTGTGTTACAGTGCATAATTAAAAAGGGAGTGTTTGATGCTCACTTCCTGGAACTAAGAGTATTTTGGAACTATGTCAATGGCAATCTGTGTGTCGAGAGCTACATGAGCCGCCATCTTTGTGGAGAAATGGAACATGGAGGTCAATGACATTAGTCCAACTCTACCCTCCATGGCTCTGATGGACTAGCTTCTTCTGATCTAAATGCTCCGTTTCAAGGCAAACCAGTACGCTACGCAGACCCTGCACCTGATTGGATGTTTTATAATGGTCGCCACATCTGATTGGCCATAGATTACTGCAAATGGTTAGCCTGATAAACCAGCCTAAATGTGAGACCGGAGTAATTTAGTCTGGCCCCGAATACCTGGCCCACGATACCTCGGACGATTGCTGATGAGAACAACCTGTTGTTTTTTCAAACCGTGCCGGCGCTTGGCGATCTTTGCCGTTGATGTGCTTTCCCAACGGTGTTGCAAGCTTCGTCGTCACTCCCCCAAAACCCCGCACGCTTTGATTCAAAACAAATCTCTGCGTTGTAATTGGTTTTGCCAGACTCAGGGCACAGTGTTCAAAACTTTCACAGATCCGAGGCCAGACCCATTCGCAGCTGAAAAATTTCAGCGCCAGCGGGTGGCACTGGTTTACCAGGCTAGCAAATGGTGTCACTAACATTAGGATATACAGTGTGTTTTGAAAAGGAAAGCAGAGAGCCATAGGGAACACACACATACTGACTGGCCAACAAAGCTGCACAGGCCAAACAAACTACCTAACAAATGCATTCAGACTTATCCCAGAAAGCAGTAGGTGTCCGGTTATCCCACCGAAAGGGCATCAAAACAGCAACAGACGGAAATAACTCATTTTGTGGTCTTTATTTTCTTTGGTTCTTTCAATTTTAGTTGCACCACAGTCTTTAGGTTATAAACCTGAAATCACAAAATAAGACCAAAATGGCCAAATTAATGCTACAGTGCAAGAATATATACACAGAAGTATGTGGCTGAAGGTACAAATAAATAACAAGCATTTCATTCCAATATTGCATACAAGTTGAAATATAAATAACACACAAATGCATGTTACCAATTGCACTTATCCCAGGCTACATACAACATATAAATTAGGAGAGCTCCACATTTACATTTTCTTTAAATAAAGAGTACATAATACAATTGCTGCACAGCCCATTAAACTAGTCACAGCATAGTAAACACTTTCGCACATTTCTCTAACCCATTAGTAAGTTTAAGTACTCAACAATTCCAAAACAATGTGTAGCAACCAAGTTGCCTTAATGAACACCAGCAATCTATATTTCAGTCTACAAGATAATAGTTTACACCATTACCAAACTTTACTTACTCAATTAAAGCCATGAACGCAATCATCAGTAAGAACACCAAGCAAGCACATTTACCAGCGCAGAGTAGTCAGTTGCCGTTTACAGGCAGCAGAAAGTACAAACGGGAGATTACATTACAGACTACACTACCCAGAATTCATTGCGCTACCGCAAGACGGGCTGCTAAGTTGCTACAAACATTGCTGGAGTTTACTTGCTCAACGGAGCGATTGTTGGATTACCAAATGCGTGATGTGACTACAGTTAACCTTAAAACAAACTTTACACGAGTTTAAGCACAAGTTATACAATTAAAAGGCAGTTTTAGTGGGATTTAGGAGAGAGCTTACCAGTGGTGTGTTGCTGTCATGATTGAAGTGGCTTACGGGAACTTTGGATCTCGCGCTGATTTAAAGCGCATGTGCAAGTCTAATTGGACGCTAACCAAACAAGAACAGCATTGGCTTAAAACGCAACAGCTGGCTAGCTCCACTCACCAATCAGGTAAGGACTTCCTTTCACATTAACCTGCAATGAAATGCTGACGTTTAAATGTCACTGAGTAACTCTCCCACTGCCTTGGTTGTGCACAGTGGGTGGACAAGAAAACAAAACACCTCCCACTTGACCGAAATGATCACATGATCCAATGAGGTCACAAACATTACAATTTTTTACCACATTTACAGTATATCGATTTTCTTTTCTTTTTTTTTCCTTTTTTTTTAAAGTCCTTTTTTTTTCTCATTGCACAAAGTGTCCATGCACAGTTCAGTGTCCATAGTGACTTACATCCCATGAGAAGTATGTACGTCTTGTCTGGGAATGTATGTGGAATGTATCAAGAGTGTATTTTCTCTTTTCATGTTGTGCAATGTAAGGGCGTGGTGGCAGCGCATGGCGTGCACCACCAGCCTGACGCATGTGTGCAACGTATGAGTATGGAGGCAGCGCATGGAGTACACCACCAGCTCGGTTGGAAAAGACTTGACCCAACAGACTGGATCAAAGTGGAGGATCTCAGTCCTCCGGCAGAAGGAGGATCAGAAGTCGTCTCACCCCTTCTCAGCTGCTGTTGGCAGCGCAGATCTTCCCGTCTTTGGCTACTTGCCAGGGAAGCAGGAGCGCCGACAGCAGGAACGCCGGCAGCAAGAACGCCAGCAGGAGCGCCGGCAGCAGGAACACCAGCAGGAACGCCGGCAGCAGGAACGCCGGCAGCAGGAACGCCGGCAGCAGGAACGCCAGCAGCAGGAACGCCAGCAGGAGCGCCGGCAGCAGGAACGCCGGCGGCAGGAACGCCAGCAGCAGGAACACCAGCAGCAGGAACGCCAGCAGCAGGAACGCCAGCAGGAACGCCGTCCCTGAAGCCCCTCCTGTTGCCATTTCTCTCTGAACTGACTTCGGCTAGGTAGTTCCCGTAATCTCTTCGCTTTGCACAGACCTGGTCCACCTCGATTTGGAAGGACCCCAGTCGGCGCCAGGAATGGGTCTCCAGGTCAAGACCAGAGGTGTCTGCAGCTCTATTCCTGTGTGGTGCATCTTTGACGGCTGCCACTTTCTTTTTGACAGGCAGGAGCGTCTTGCCTCCCACTTTGAGTAACCTGAAATCTGGCTGTTGCCACCCAGCCAGAAGTCTGTTTTTGGTTTGTGCAGGAGATAATCTCGTACAAAGGTCTTGCCTCCCACTTTGAGAGGCCTGGGGCTTGGCTGTTGCCTGTGTGTGGACATCACTGATCGAGGCTGAGTGTTTACTTGCTGGCAGCCTTGCAGTAGTGTCCACAGTTTCCATTTGAGACTGATTCTTTTTCTCCATTTTCTTTACTTGTGGACTTTGCTTGTATCTGTTCAGAGAGGTGGCTGGGCTGTTCTCGCACAGTTCTTTGGTGTTGGTCCAGATCTCCTCATACACCCTTGACGTTCTCATGGTTGTTGCAAAGTGAGTTCCAGAGTATTGCGCTGTTTTGCCACTTGCCTTGAAAAGATCAGGGTGAGTACCACCAACAGCTTTCCCCAGGGGGCTGTCCCAGAGGACAAGGTCTCCCTCCGTTCTGACAGGCCATGGAACCAGTCGACCTTCCCTGTGGCTGATTAGAAGTTCAATGCTTTTGGGACGAACTAGCTCAGCTGAGGCAACATCTGGAAACACCTTCTGCAGTTGTTGCACTGTGACAGACTGGTTTACTTCTGCTATTTTCTCCAGGCCAAAGCAGTGCAGCTTGTGTTCCACAACTGTCCCTTTTATTGTCACCCTCAGTCTCAGTGAATACCTCTTTGTTTTGACCGTTTTGGTCATCCCTCCTACACCGTGGACTATTAATTTAACACTCTCACCATTAAGTCCTAACCTCTCAGCAGCAGAGTAGGTTATGTAGTTGGTGTCGGAGGCGAGGTCAATCAAAGTGCCGATCAGATGTCCAGAGTTAGTTGTGGCCTCTAGTAGCATCATTACTACTGGATACTCCTTTGGTCCACTTCCAGCAGAGCAGGTCGTAGCAGAGGCTTTGTTCGAGAAGGCCTTCCTGAATTCTTCCCTTAGCCCAGGCGCAACCTTTGTCAGGAGCGCTTCTTGCTGGTCGGTAAGTCCAAGGCCTTTGTTTCCCACTTTGTTGCTCTGCTCATTACTACCAGTGCTGTCTTGAGTAATGTACTTGGAGCAGAGTAAGTAGTGGTGAGGCTCATCTTTGCGGCAGTCCAATTTGGTGCAAATGAACCTTTTATTGCAATGGCCATCTTGTGGGTGGAGGCATAGGCACTGATTGCATATTCCATGTGAGCTTAAATGGGCTATTTTCCCTTGGAGTTCCATCTCTCTGAAGGTCTTACAGACAAAGAGCCTGCCAGAGTGTGTATCGTCAGAGCAGGCAGTGCATGAGCCCAAGTGTGGCTTTGACTGAGGCCGGTTTTGGCCTGAGGTGGCATTTGAGTGTACCTTCTTGACTGGCCTACCCGCTGGGCCTTTCAGTGAGGAGTTTTCTTCACCAAGACCTTCGCCCAGCTGGTCCAACTCCTCCAGCAATGCCTCCTGCTTTTGTAGGAAGTGCAGTAAGCAGTCAAAGTGTTTACGTGGATCAAACTCATTCGCCGGCTCTGCCTTGTGTTCGACCCACTTCTTCAGGGAACTTGGGAGCTTTCTTTCCAGGGACTGTGCCATGAGACGGTTCTTCAGGATATCCTCTTCCCCCAAGATTACGAGGTTGCTGAGGGCCCGCTCCACAGCCTGGATCATGTCAATTGCTTCTCTTGGGTTATTTCCCTTTACAGGTGGCAAGTTTTCAATCTCCTCAGCTATCTTCAGGACAATTCGGGCCTTGTTCCCGAAGCGGTTGGCTAGGCGCCTAAAGATTTCATCTGCTGTTGTGCAGCTGGACAGGACCAGGTCCTTTTTTACCTTGTCACTGAGGCTGGCCAGTAGGTGGAATCTTGTGACAGCAGCAGTCTTCAAGGGGTTGCCTAGTTGCTCTAGCTCGGTCCACTCAGCCTTCCACCGGTAGTAATCCACCATGTCATCAGAGAAGACAGGTAGACGAGTTCGCTCCAGCCTTATTTGAGGAGTTGAGCCAGGAGGCGTGGGAGGTGGCGGTGAGGTATCTGAAGTGTTGAGCTGACTGTCTGATGGTTGCACACCAGAGCCACGGAACTCTTTCTTGGGTGTGCTGTGGAATGATTTTTTCCACCTGTGTTCCCAGTCACGCAGTCTGTTTTTAAGTTTGTATAATAGCTGTTTGTAACATGCAACTTTATCGGAGATTAGGCGTTCCCACCCAAGCACGGTTTGCTCGAGCTCGTGGACTCTCTCCAGTAGGCACTCCTTGAGGGCATCACACTCCGGCTCTGATAAGTGACTTACATCAGTGTCTTCAACCTCCTTACACATCTCCTCAGCACCTTCAGCATGCAGCTGGATTTCAGCTTTAGCGTACTTGGTCCATAGAGTTTCCCTCGCCAGCTGGAGTGTTTCAGTGTAAGTGGTGAGGCAGTTTGCAATTTTCAATTTGGTCTCCGCTACCCCGTCTTCTGCATCCTCCACTCCTGAGTTCCAAGCTGGTGTCGTGCACCCTGCCGAAGTCCCCACTAAGTGCTCTGAGCTCTTCAATTAGTGCTCCTTTTTCCAGGAGGTTAACTGTAAGTGCCAGCTTGTTGGCTCTCTTAGTGAACAGACTTTGTGCCGTAGAGCGTCTTCCTTTTAGGGCCACGATAGCAGCAGACTCCATCTTCTTTGTCTCACTGAAGAGGTGCAATTTTCCAGTGGGGCCTTTTTGGCTATTTCCTCATCCGGGCACTTCTTACTGGTCAGCGTTGACAGGATGGGCTGGCTTGGTGTGTGGCGCTCTTTTTACTGTAGATAATCTTGTTCTTTTGTTTGTTGAGGTGAGGTTTATCCAGAAGTTTTATTTTCTTCTTTTCTTCCTTGATGGCACCTTGGTTTATAACTGTTCGGTTATCCCACCGAAAGGGCATCAAAACAGCAACAGACGGAAATAACTCATTTTGTGGTCTTTATTTTCTTTGGCTCTTTCAATTTTAGTTGCACCACAGTCTTTAGGTTATAAACCTGAAATCACAAAATAAGGCCAAAATGGCCAAATGAATGATACAGTACAAGAATATATGCACAGAAATATGTGGCTGAAGGTACAAATAAATAACAAGCATTTCATTCCAATATTGCATACAAGTTGAAATATAAATAACACACAAATGCATGTTACCAATTGCACTTATCCCAGGCTACATACAACATATAAATTAGGAGAGCTCCACATTTACATTTTCTTTAAATAAAGAGTACATAATACAATTGCTGCACAGCCCATTAAACTAGTCACAGCATAGTAAACACTTTCGCACATTTCTCTAACCCATTAGTAAGTTTAAGTACTCAACAATTCCAAAACAATGTGTAGCAACCAAGTTGCCTTAATGAACACCAGCAATCTATATTTCAGTCTACAAGATAATAGTTTACACCATTACCAAACTTTACTTACTCAATTAAAGCCATGAACGCAATCATCAGTAAGAACACCAAGCAAGCACATTTACCAGCGCAGAGTAGTCAGTTGCCGTTTACAGGCAGCAGAAAGTACAAACGGGAGATTACATTACAGACTACACTACCCAGAATTCATTGCGCTAACCGCAAGACGGGCTGCTAAGTTGCTACAAACATTGCTGGAGTTTACTTGCTCAACGGAGCGATTGTTGGATTACCAAATGCGTGATGTGACTACAGTTAACCTTAAAACAAACTTTACACGAGTTTAAGCACAAGTTATACAATTAAAAGGCAGTTTTAGTGGGATTTAGGAGAGAGCTTACCAGTGGTGTGTTGCTGTCATGATTGAAGTGGCTTACGGGAACTTTGGATCTCGCGCTGATTTAAAGCGCATGTGCAAGTCTAATTGGACGCTAACCAAACAAGAACAGCATTGGCTTAAAACGCAACAGCTGGCTAGCTCCACTCACCAATCAGGTAAGGACTTCCTTTCACATTAACCTGCAATGAAATGCTGACGTTTAAATGTCACTGGGTAACTCTCCCACTGCCTTGGTTGTGCACAGTGGGTGGACAAGAAAACAAAACAGTAGGGATGTAAATAAAATCGAAATGTATCGATGTATCGGAAGTATCGGCCGGTGATTTAATCGAATCGCATCGTATCGTGGGGCATTCTTAAGAATCAAAAAGAATCGAATTGCTGGCCCCTGTGCAATGCCCTAGCTCCATAACACAATAGTAGTGGAAAAGTAATTGGAAAAAATCTAATCGAACCGAATCGCATCGTATCGTGGGGAATTCTTAAGTATCGAAAAAAAATCGAATCCCTGATTTAAGAAATCGATACCGTATCGTATCGTCATGAAGGCTGTGATTTACACCCCTAGAAAGCAGTAGGAATAATCTCCCCTTTGTATCCAATTGGATATTCTGCCTCGGCAGCAAAACTGGTCAATTATTGAAAAAGTTTTCGGTTCTATTTTGTAAGCACTTTTAGAGGCTGGTGCTGCAGTAACTGATAGGGTGGTTGTGAGTTTTTCTTTATAACAGTAAGCAAGCAAAATATGAAATCAGAGTTCACATAAAACCGTACAACAGAGAATTATTG
>NC_085880.1:48061876-48066876 GCF_034702125.1 Engraulis encrasicolus | reverse complement strand
TTGCTGCTCCCCGCTCCCCCCACTCAGTACATATGTCTCCGCTACCGCAACCCTCTTGTATATTGAATACCAATATCCCTTCTCTCCGCTACCGCAACCCTCTTGGGTCCCGGCACCCATCTTGGGAACCACTGATGAACAGCATCGTCCGGAAGAGCAAGATGCCTCAGGCAACTCTGTGTGTGTGTGTAAGAGTGTGTTTGTGTGTCTGTGTGTGTGTGTGTGTGTGTGTGTGTGTGTGTGTGTGTGTGTGTGTGTGTGTGCCTCGGGCCACTTCGGTACCTTCTCCACACGGAGGAGGCATATTAATACACACACACACACACACACACACACACACACACACACACACACACACACACACACACACACACACACACACACACACACACACACACACACACACACCCCTTCACCAGTCGGAGGCATATTGATGAGGAATCTCCCTCGTGAGGCGTAAATATTTATATCTGGGAACTGTGCTGTGCGCTTTGCAAGCAGAGACGGAAGCCTGTCTGGGACAAATTTCATATACAGGCGACACCTTAATATTTAGTATTTCAGCTTCCTGGGCATGGAACAAGCTTGGAATACTGTTGTAACTTTTTTATTAACCCACATTGCTAATTAAGATTATTAGCTGGGCCAATAAAATAGTCCATAACCCAATTTAATTAATAAGACTTAATCTGGGTTATAATGCCTGTTGCACAAGGATAACCATCTTCTGCTATCTGACTCGTGTATGTTTACCATTTACCAATTAATACCCAAGTATTTATATTATTGTTATCACTATTACATACTTAGTTATTATTTAGTTAATTGGGCTCAATCAGCCATAAGCATACATTACCCATCTTTGTGCAGGAGAACAGTGAAGGAAGCAGAAGCCAGGAAATCACAGGAGAAGACGAATGCCATTGCCATCAAGATTACCAATTTATTGTACATTGCAAGTGAGAGAGCATAGTAACTAAGTTATTACAATTAAGCATAACCCAAGTTCCTAACCATGGTGGCCAAAGGCCCCATGTGTCCCAATAGCATAGCATAGCATAGCGACCTGCTAGCGCCAGGGCAAAGGACCCCAGTGTGCCAGCAAGCACCCTATCCCCAAGGCTCTTTCCCCAGCTCTCTCTCGAGCTCACATTTGAGAACAGTATTTAAACCCCACAAGTGTATTACATCATGTAACATACATGGTCAGAACATCAGTGCCTCAGTACAAGAAGATACCAGAATACATTCTAAGTCAAATAAGGAAATAGTCACTCCTGATAACCAACTCACTAATTTCAGCCTTAGTGGCTGTGTGACAATCGACACCTCTGTAGCTCAGTTTACGACAGCAGCTGTCTTTGGTGGACCCACAGAATGTCTCTAAAAGTGTATTGCTGGCAGAGAAGCACATTTGAGAGCAAAACCTCTGAAATGAAGATATTCTTCATGTGAAGATATTGTGTTAATTTCCAATAAATAATTGTAAATATTAATGAAGAAATGTTGGCAAAACTACGACATAACGCCCCTTTTGAAATTCAAACCGAATTTTAAACCTTAAAAACATTTTTTCATTAATATTCTGCATGAAACCTTTTGAGCACTAAAATGTACAACAGTCAGTCAATAAAATATGAAACTTCCTTCAAAGTTGACACTCTTGTTAACCCAAACTTTTCCCAAAAGAAAATTATGAATTGCCCCTTTATTGAACATCCCACTGTTTTGCAAAACCATGTGAATATTTTCTCATTTTGAGTGTGTGGCCCGACAGCCTTTAATGAATTTATTCCTGTAAAATCAGAATCAGTATGTACCTCACTAAATGTTGAATGCAACTGTATGCACTTCAAAACCTGAAATCATGAAATCAAACCATGTCTGAAAATAATAAAATAATCAAAAAAATGAAATCAATGAAACAATCAGAAAGATGAAATCAACCAAAAAGATGAAATTAATGAAACAATTAGACATGAAATCAATGAAACAATCTGGTGTGCAGTATACCCCTAACCTGTCTTACTTGCAGAAGTGGTCAACTAACTAATGTCCATAATGTCCATGACGCCATCTTGTTGTTGCCAGACCAGTCTCTCTCTCTCTCTCGCTCTCTCTTGCCCATCACTCTGTGTCTCTCCGGTGAAACCTGTTGAAACAGCAAACTCACTCAGTCCTCGCTACCCTCATGGGCAGCTGTCTTTGCTCCTGTAGATCCATTCTTTGCATGTGTCCATAGCATACCCTCCAGGTGAGGACCATCCGAGCCTTGGAAATACTCGGCCGAGCCCCCTGCGGAGAAGGTATCACGAGACACCCCCTACAACTCCAGTACCATTCAGCTCACATTTCTCAGTCTTTCAGCAATCTTTCGACGATCTCTGGTACATTTCTTTTTTGCACCCATCCGTGGATGCTGGCATCAGCTCCTTGCCTGCATGGCACTGTGGCAAACTTTCAGCGACTCTTTGCACTCCTCCAGCCTTTCTCTAGCTGGCAGGATCCAGTCCTGGCATTCGTGCCCACACCTGCCATCAGGTCCAACTGACCTCAGCTCCTTGAACTCTGTCCATCGAAACTCCTGGAACGTCTCCTGACGCCCCTTTGTCACTTGAAACAACTCAGTCCACTTTCAATCAGAAAGAAACACCTTAGTCCACAAAACTTTCAAAACGACAGTCGTTGATCCTCCGGAAACAGCAACAGATCATCTCAGCAGAGACAACCCTTTTGATGACCTCAGTCCAACTGTCCATGTTGAACTTTTTCCCTCACTTGAGAGACAGCTCAGTCCTTGAGAGAGATTCCCAGAGAGGCAGAGAGATCATCCACTGGCAACCTTCCATGATGATTTTCTCCTCTTCGACCACTCCTCGTTATTTCCACCTGTAACTACAAACCAATGTTAGCACACACCCAAATTATTTCACCACTTTCAACAATCAGTGTATACACTTCTCCTAATCCTATATGATGTTGTATGCATGTATGGTGCATTCTAGTGAACTTGTTCATGACCTATAACACTTCTTTTGGCAAAATAATTTAAAATTCTACACTCTACCCCCCTTCCACAGAGAATAGAATTATTTTCTGTGGAACAGGTCAACTTCTCATATCTGAGAGGTACTTTGTGCCTACTGCAATCTCACGAATGCTTCGCACGCTTACGTATTAAAACTCCAAGTCTCCAACGTTAACGTTAACCAAAATAAATAATAAATAAATAAATAAGTTCCCCAAAATAAAGTAAAACCCCAAAAGAAATAAAAATAAACTTAAAGTAAAACCAAAAATGAATTTAAAAGTCTGCAAATAAAATCCTAAAGTGTACTTGTATGTGATCAGCAATGTCAGATATGACTACATGTCAACTAACTTTAGTCTTTATGCTTGATATTTAACCTTGACTTAAGTATACTTATGTTCAAGTGTATCAAACTTCATGTCGTCAGTTCTAAGTAGTAAAATAAACCAATTACCCTTATGGGCAAAATAACTCAAACCCCCAAAATAAATAAATAAACTGAAGAATGAAATTAAATAAAATAAAAATGAGAAATAAAATGAAACTAAAAATGAAAATGAGATTGAGTATGAGTCACCGCTTTAAGAAGCGTTACCTTAAACTCTCCTACCATATCAAAGTGTATGTGCCTTTCATTCACTCTCTGTCTCACCCACTCTGTATGACCAGTCACTCCATGCCCCTGCAAGCAGTGTCCTTTTACGACAGGTCGTAAAGCGCCATCTTTAGCTACTGAAAGGAAGAGACACACACACACATCTCTGGTTATAACATGTGTTATTACAACTGCTAAAAAGACTCCACTGAGTAATATCAAGAGAATAATTGCAGCTATCAATAGCAGTGACTCAAAAATAAAACCCCAGACATCTAAGATGATGTTCCAAACTGAAATTAAACTTTCAAGAAATAAAACAAACCAAAATCCCCCACAGGAAATAAACTAAAAGTTAAAAAGACTCGATGTGTTCAGTCTATGTATTACTGTATTTCTCCATGTTTCTAGTTTTTCAAGTTACCATTTTTCTTAAGATTTTCTAATTTTAAGTTACTTAACAAACAACAGACATTTACACTCACCACAATGGAAGACTCCACACCACCTTGTCTCTTCCATTGCCTTCTTTCAACAAGCACTCACTAGTCTTTATCTAAGGGCCCACTCACTCACTCAAACTTACCAACACCAGGTGACAAGACAAGACACTCACTCAAGCACCCTCAGTCATCATGGCCCAGCACCCTGTACAAGATTCATGACTTCATTGCACAAGATGAGAGAAAGATCACAAACACTGAAATGGTCAATCAATAGATGTTTACTTTTCTGAACAACTCTTCATCGACAGAGACAACTCAACTAAGAGTTGACCTGTTTCAGCTTCCTGACCCCATTGAATGATTCTAAACCTCATCCAATGCGACTGCAGCTTCACTCGCCCAAAATTCCATGTCCCTAAGACATCCGACTAAACGATGTGCTGCCAACATCGCTCTCCCGCTTACCTTTTTTCATTCTGCCAACAGAGGGCCCAAAGTTGGTCTTAAATTTCATACCCGATGGCTTCCCATCTCTACGAGTTATATCATTCCACAGTAAAAAATAGAGTCTTTGTTGTTTCATAATATATATGTATTATATTACCATAACTCAAAATAAACCTATACAATACCACAAAGTTGCCTACCAAAATACACTCTGTACTGGGGTAGTCAGCGCACGATGTACACAGAATAGCCCAGGACCAAGTGAACTTGCTTTGAGAACTATAACAGCTTATTAGAGTCTTATCTTATACTGTGGAATGGAACCCCTAGCAATCGCCTTCACCGCTTTCACACAGCCAAATTGGTAGGATACCGGCGCGTTCATATCCATCTTTTGTTGTATAGGCTAGCATTACTTCACTTTTTCCACTTTTTTCTATACCCCCAGTTTAGGACACGACAAAAAGAAGTTCAGAGAGGC
>NC_085880.1:48051876-48056876 GCF_034702125.1 Engraulis encrasicolus | reverse complement strand
AATCTAAATCTGTCATGAGAAGGAAAATCATGTCGCAGTGCGAGGTCGTGCACTGGACTTTTTTTTCTGACTCAGCACGCACCGGCAACTAGGAAGTAGGTAGTAGAAGGAACAAGAGATGACTAGAGTAGCTTGTATGGTATGTGGGTTCGGTACACCTTGGTTTTAGGGTCACAGTTCCAGGGCTTGACATTAACTTTTTCACCCACCAGCCACTGTGGCTAGTGGTTTTCCCAAGTCACTAGCCATTCAGGTATTCCACTAGCCACAGATTTTGTATTGTTTTTTTCTTCTTCCTTTATCAAGATAGTGTACGTTTAACCTCAAAAGATTAAGTGCTAAAGCAAGATGAGTGCATTGCTTTCTACATGGAAGTATATCAAGCAAATACAGTAGAAACTGAGTTACTGAGCTTTTTCTTGGACTGAAATACTGTGCAAGCAATTGATACACAAGGGGAAAACAACAGAATATAGGCTACTATGATATCATACCAAGGAATAAGCTGCCAGCCAAATTGGCTAGTGACACTGAAAGTATTACTAGCCACAGCCAAGTTTTACCAGCATTTGGCCGGTTTGCAGGTGCCAGTGTCAAGCCCTGCACATTTCGGTACATTTTCGGTACAGTATCACCATAATGCTGTCCGGACCAAAGCTGGAATTCACAATGAACGTTATGTGTTATGAAATATCACTGAACACCACTAACTGCTTGTGTTGCACATTGCACATCAATGGCAGTCATGGGTTAGGTCATCATCAGACTCCCGATTCCCGACCCGCCAGGTTGGTGGAGGGAGTAATTAACCAGTGATCTCCTCCATCCTCCTCCATGACTCAGACTCTGTTTTTTATTTATTTATGTGATCATTTTTAGTATTTTTTTCTCCCAGATGTATGCACAGCTAACATACAGCTTTGAGACACTGATGGAACTTAAAACCAGCATTCATTGCCTTCATTCGGATTATTTATATGACATTTCAAGTTGGCCGAGGGAGATTCTCCGGAATTCGAACGCAAACAATGGATACGGACCAAGATGCCGCAAGAAGAAACACCGCGGAAAAAGGGCAGGAGTTCGAAACAGACTGAGGACAAAAGCGCATCGCGCTCCCCTTCCAAGTATGCTTCTTGCAAATGTCCAGTCATTAGATAACAAGCTAGATGATATTAGAGCCCGTGTCCGCTATCAGAGAGATATCCGTGACTGTAATATCTTTTGCTTCACTGAAACCTGGCTTACTCCAGCTGTGCCAGACCATGCAATAACCCCCGCTGATTCGCTGTCAGTATTTCGATCAGACAGGACGGAAGAGTCTGGGAAGTTGAAAGGAGGAGGGGTGTGCTTCATGACCAACAACAACTGGTGCGATGCAAGAAACATCTCCATTCTGTCCCGCTCCTGTTCCCCTGACCTAGAGCACCTCTCCATTCTGTGTCGCCCCTTCTATTTGCCACGGGAGTTCTCGGCTGTCATCCCCATCGCTGTCTACATCCCTCCCCAAGCGAACACTATCAGCGCACTGTCATCATTGCATGATGTGATCACCAAACACCTTTCAGACCATCCAGATGCTGCCCTGTTAGTGATCGGTGACTTCAATAAGGCAAATCTGAAGCAGGTTCTGCCACACTTTTTCCAACACATCTCGTGTCCAACCAGAGGGGAACGCACGTTAGACCAATGTTACTCGCCATTCAAAGACGCATACAAAGCGTCCTCTCTCCCGGCCTTTGGCAAATCAGACCATGCCGCTGTCATGCTGCTACCGAAGTATAAACAACGACTTCGTCGAGAGGCTCCTTCCACGAGAGAGGTTAGCCGCTGGTCAGATCATTCAGAAGCTTTGCTTCAAGATGCGCTGGCTGATGTGGATTGGGACATGTTTAGGGAGAGCTCCGACAGCATAGACGAATTCACTGACGTGGTGACGTGCTTCATCTCAGAACTGGCCTCTAACATCATTCCCACGGTAACTGTGAAAATCTACCCAAATCAGAAGCCATGGGTCGACAGATCTATTCGTGAAGCCCTGAACGCACGAACAACTGCGTATAACGAATGTCTTTTATCTGGAAATATGGCGCCATATAAATCAACTTGTTATGAGCTCAGAAAAGCAGTGAAGCTGGCCAAGAAAAGATATCGAGAGAAAGTTGAGTTGAATCTGAGTAACAACGACAGTAGAAGTGTATGGCAGGGGTTGAAAATGATCACTGATTATAAAAGACCCCCTCTCACCATGGCTGCGGACTCAACGCTGGTCAACGAGCTCAACGCATTCTATGCGCGCTTTGAGGTCAGTGACGACGAGCGCACTCACAGTAACGCACGTGTTTTTAACAGCGCAAGTGATGCAATTGATGTATACACCGGTGTTTGTCCTCTACCATCAGTGTCTATGCACGATGTTAGAAGAGTACTTAAGCAAGTAAACGGCAGAAAGGCAGCTGGGCCAGATGGTATTCCTGGAAGGTTGTTAAAATCTTGTGCTGATCAACTTGCTCCTGTCTTCACAACAATATTCAATCTGTCCTTAGCCAGCTCCACTGTTCCCAATTGTTTTAAAAGGTCAACTATCATACCCGTACCCAAAAAGGCCAATCCAAGCTGTTTGAATGACTACCGCCCCATTGCTTTAACATCTGTTGTAATGAAGTGCTTTGAGAAGCTTGTTAAAAATATAATCTGCTCTTCTGTCCCTGGCTCATTAGACCCCCTTCAATTTGCCTATCGTGAAAATAGGAGCACTGATGATGCCATCTCCCATGTCCTTCACACCACCCTTTCTCACCTGGATAAAGGACAGGGCAACTATGCAAGACTACTATTCATTGACTACAGCTCAGCATTTAATACCATCGTGCCCTCAAAACTAGTATCCAAGCTGAAAAACATTGGACTTTGTCATTCTCTATGTGCATGGATACTCAACTTCTTGTCAAACAGACCTCAGGCAGTGAAGATTGGCAACTGCTCCTCTAGCATAATCTCCCTCAACATCGGCGCGCCGCAAGGTTGCGTTCTCAGCCCTCTGTTGTACTCCCTTTATACCCATGACTGCTCAGCTATCCACAGCTCCAATTCCATCGTGAAATTTGCAGATGACACAGTGGTGGTAGGACTCATCTCCAACAACGATGAAACAGCCTACCTAAATGAGGTTGAGATGTTGTCATCCTGGTGTGCAGAGAACAGTTTAGAGCTCAACGTCACCAAAACCAAAGAACTTGTGGTGGACTACAGAAGAGGAAAAGATCAGAAGAACTATGCTCAACTGGAAATCTTTGGTACCCCTGTGGAAAGAGTGAGCTGTTTCAAGTATCTAGGCGTCAACATTTCTGAAGATCTGTCTTGGTCACCTCACATCACCACCATAGCGAAAAAGGCCAGGCAGCGTCTGTACCACCTCAGGAGGCTAAGGAAGTTCAGAATTCCATCAGACATGCAGAAGTCCTTCTATTCTGCCACAATTGAGTCAGTAATTACAGGAAGCATTACAACATGGTATGGCAACTGCACAGCTCAGGACAAGATAGCCCTGCACAGAGTAGTGCATGCTGCAGAAAAAATCACTGGCGCCATCCTTCCAGGGCTGCAAGATGTATATGCAAGAAGGACAAAGACACGAGCACAAAGGATTATGAAAGACTGCTGCTGGTGTGTGAGGGCTTTTATCATTGATTACATCATGAAGTTAAAAATGTATTGCTCTACGAATAGCAAATATGTCACCATCTCTCATTGACCTCCATTGATTTTCATTGTGTTGCTTTCCATGATTACAATGACCCTAAACATACACCTAAGGCCAAAGTTGATTTTCTGGAGAGGTGAGAGTGATTCAGTGATTAAGTATGACACCCGATCTGCGTATTTGAAGTGTTTTGAAGTGACTTATCTGCTCATTTTGACATTATGTTCGATAGGCGACAAAACTTTTGTCTTGTGAAAATCTGCCCTGTCTGTGTTCATTAAATGGTCAATCTTTCCTTTGGTGCATGAAATTTATTTTTGTACATTCATTTTCATTCGAGAGGGTTGTAGCTTTCATATGAGTGACTTCTGAAGCCAAGTGATTAATTGAAAGTCAGGTTATTAGCTGTTATTCCAAACAGATGGGTAGGCGACAACTCTTTTGGAGGCGAGTGTATTGTTCCATTGCACTACCTTAACTTCCTTGTCATTTTCTAGCATGTTTGATACTTGTCAACGGGTGGCACAATAGACTTTGAATTTTGAATTGCTGTGAATGGGCATTTTCAGCTAAATCAGTGCAAAGTGCATTTTGAGGCTGTTTTGATCCAGTTGCCTCTCCACTTACCCAGGACATCAAGAACCCACAGCATGACTAAAAGATGGGTACATGGGTGTTTGAGCATGGCTAAAGGATCGGAGTATGGGAGCTGAAACCTTGCTAAAGGAAACAACATGCATAAGCAGTTTCTAATTTGGGAAAGTGTAAAGGCAACTACAGCATTCCTCCAAATGATTCTTCTTATTAGTTTTGATTGAAATATTCTAAAAACTGCTTCACACTGAATTAACTAAAAAGGCCTATTCACTGCTATTTCAAATGCCAAGCCTTTTGTGACACCACAAAGATTTTGGAAGGAAGTCAAGTTAGTAAAAAAGGATAACTACTCAAACCCACTACAAATGAGGGTATGACAACCAAACACAGGAAGCAAAAACCCCTGTCAATTTCTGGAAAAGCACATAGACTTGAAGTGAGTCGATTTTGTCTCCCAACTTTTTCCCTTTTTGCCATCTACGCAATCTGACAACTTCACTGTGAGTGCTGGCTTCGTTGTTTGCAATTGCCTTTGCATTGGGTGACATCACTAGGCAATTTGATCATTTTTTGCATCAAAAGACCACATTTCGAGGGTGGAAACAGCCAGAATATTGATTCATGGGTTGGCATGTGAGCAAGAATTAAGTTGTGACTTGCTACTCTCAATGAACTCTCACAACAGGGTTTCTGGCCCATA